>NC_134091.1:26183880-26485160 GCF_000715075.1 Nicotiana tabacum
ATTCCGGTTGCTGGTGCAACCGCTTCTGCGGAAGCTTCATCGTAGAAGCTTCATCACAGAAGCAAGGCAGTGGACAAAAGAAGCACCTAGAAGGGATCTGGGAAGATTCCGTAGGTGCAAAGGAGTTACCACACCTGTGTGACCGCTGAAGTTGCCCAGTGGTCGCAGAAGTGGAAACGAGTGAGGCAGGCTGGAGGCGCAGTTGTGAGGCTTGTGCCGCACCTACGAGACCACAGAAGAGGATTCGTGGTCGCATGTGAGACTCCGCAGAAGCGGAGTCTGGTCCGCAGATGCAAAGGCAGGGGAGCTGAAGGGGGACCGCAGAAGTGTTATTTTGGCCGTACCTGCGGAACCGTAGAAACGGTCAAGTAGCCGCAAGTGCGAGAGGTCGCTGGGCAGTGTGTTCTTTTAAGAACGGGGTTTGGCCCATTTTCTCTTGTTTTCACTTGGTTGGGGTGATTTGGAGAGATTCAAGGGGAGGTTTTCATCAAGCAACACAAGGTAAATGTTTCCCACCTATTACAAGTTAAATACATGATTTATATGTGGATTAGAACATGAGAATTAGTAGAAATTTAGGATTTTGGTAGGAAACCTAGAATTTAGGTATTTTTGGATTTTGACCACGAAATTTGAACTTGAAATTGAGAATAAATTATATATTTGAGTTCGTAGTGTTATGGGTAAGGTTTATCATCAAACATTTTTGGAATCCGGGCACGTGAGCCCGATGGTTGACTTTGTCGACTTTTCGAGCGGAGTTGGGAATTGTTTAAATTGATTAATTATGGGTATTAGAATATATTTTGATTGGTTTGCACATTGTCTGAATAGTTTTGGATCGACGAGCATTGGTTTGAGGTGTCACAGAGGCTTTGGAGCCACTTGTGGAACTTCGGAGCGAGGTAAGTCTCCTGTCTAACTCTGTGAGGGGGAAACTACCCCTAGGTGATGTATTTGTTATGTGCGACTTGTTGCGGGGGCTACATACACACAAGATGACGAGAGTCCGTACATAGCTAGATTTATGTTATGTCCGGCTAGACTTAGCTTCCCGCCATGCTATAACTGTACTATTTGAGTTGTCTATTCCCTATTAAATTCCTTTATTTTACATTACGGCTTGAGATTAGACTTGCGTATAGTGATAGAATTGCTATTGTAGAGATTTGAAGGGCTTCATGATAAGCCACAGATTAATTGTACTCTCCTTACGAAATTCTCTCGCGTTATGCATTTTCATCGAAACGTTTCCTTAAATCTTATAACTCACATTACTATTCGTAAGTGGGGTCGAGGACCCATCAAAGCTTCTTATTTTAATGGGATCAGGCCGTTCGCCTCGACAGGATAGAAACATATATGGTTCGTGCCGTTCGACCCTCGGCAGTATGCACATTATGATGGATCGGGCCGTACGCCTCATCAGGATTATGTACCACACTCTCATGGGAGCGGAACGTTCTCCTAGGCAATATAATATATGTATCTATGGTTTGAAAATATCTTGATGGATCGGGCCGTACACCTCGGCATTTCTATAAAATACTCTTATGAAATCATGCGTAATAATTGATAAGAAGGTAGTATATCTGTGAGTATTCCTGATTTGAACTGTGGCAACCTATCTGGTGAGGTTCATTATATATACTCTGATTGAGGAGGCAATTACTAGCTGAAAGTTTGAGTTATTGCTGAGAGGAGAATTTTACCACGTATTTATACTTGTTATTTTGTTTATTCCCCTGACTCACATCTATTTACTTCTACTGTATCTGTCTTATTGGACCGCTAGTAAGTGCTGATGTCTATCCCTCGTCACTACTTCTCTGGGGTTAGGCTAGATACTTACTGGGTACGCGATGATTTACGTACTCATGCTATACTTGCTGCACTTATTGTGCAGGTACATATATGTCTGGTGGTCTTTTAGGCACTGAGGTGCGGCTATTGCGGAGACTTTATCGTGAGTTGCATTTCATGTTACGATCCGCAACCTGCAGAGTCTCCATCAAAGTTAATTATATTCTCCTATCTAAATTGTATTTCCAGACAGATGTTGTATTTTATTATATTTTCTAGTTGATGCTCATGCACTTATGACACCGGGCTTTGGGGTCATACTAGTTAATGCTTACGGTTTCGTATATTATTATCGTCTTCCATTTCTTTTATAAATGACAAATGTTGTACGTTCCCATGGATTTAGAAGTATAAATCTCTTTTCTTATTAAAATCTATGTTTTCGAAAGTAATAAAATGAGTAATTAAATTGATAAATCACTGTTGGCTAGCCTGACGGCGATGTTAGGTGCCATCACGACCTATAGCGGATTTTGGGCCGTGGCAACTTGGTATCAGAGCGTTAGGTTCACTTAGGTCTCACGAGTTATGAGCAAGTCTAGTCGAGTCTTACGGATCAGTACAGAGACGTCTGTAGTTATCTTTGAGAGGCTACAGGGCTGTTAGGAGCATTTCCTTCTTGATTTCCTAATCGTGCGGTTTGATTCCACTGAGGCTTGTGCCTTTATTTTCTTCCTACTCAATCTTATGCGACGTGAAGCGCTTGTTGTTAGTTGGACGTCGAGTAGTGGTATTGATACTACAAACGTGGTGCAAGATTATTTTCCCTACGTGTTGGGGCAGGCTATTTTCGTCGCCTTGCGCAAGGGTGTTCTGTAGTTTCAGTTCAATATCTGTACTTCCTATAGTTGAGGCTATGCACGGATTGTTTTGTTGTTCATGAGTTGTTATCGCACCGCGTTGATGTAATTGTAGAGTGCTTATGTATGGATTGCGGCAGTGAATGGCTCGGAAGGAGGATTTTCTCAGTACATAATTTAAAGGTTCAACATTTAATTCCAGCAAAGGAAAGGCAATCATACGATGGATGTTTAGGTTTTGGTTGATGGAGTAACGAGACTTGGTATCTTCGAGTATGGTGGAAGTTTCTTTGTGATGCGATGTCGTCTTTGTTTGAATGCATTACGGTTCGCCGGTGTTATGGTCTTCTTCGATTTTGCCTTTGGGGTAGGGTGTTGTGAAATAGTGCCTGAGGAGCTGTTGTCAGAGATAGCGGTGTGTAGCTATTCAGAATCAAATTGGTATTTCTAATGTTGATGATTGGAGAGAGAGATGATCTTTGAGGAGGCTTAGACTTGGTAGCAATTTATTAGTTCGGGTGCTATAGGTATGGACTTAATTTGAGGCAATATTTGGGCAGCGAAGTGTGAGGAAGGACATGGCGGGAGGTGTCTCGTGGTGGTTGAATTACTAGTAGGTCAAGTATGAAAAGAAGAGGTCGAGAAGTTGCTTAAAAGAGATGGTTTGACCGAAGTAGGAGTGGCAGAGTAGCATATGGATTCTACGGTAGGACAACCACGTACCCTGAGGAAGTTTAGAGTGATTTGGGAGGCATGTTGGAAAGTGACTAGGTCTATGGATTATATTTGGAATGGTGGTTACTGTACAGAGGAAGATTGAATATGGCAGGAAGGAGTTTGCTCGAAATGAAGAGGGGTGTGAAGATTTTATTATCGTTTCGGATGCAACCTGACTTTAAGTTTGGAAGGTATTGTTGAACTTTTAGTTGATGTCAACGAGGAAGGAACAGACTTGTACAGCTGGTGGATGAGCATGGGCTTAGTAGGGTCTACTAAATGCGTGGTAGTTGCACCCAATGCAGCGTCGTTAGAAGATGTCGGCATGGAATTCCACAGGTAGGTTATCCCATGTGAACAGGTTAGCGGTTGCGTGATTTTGATGAAGTTTCTATGAAGATTTCTACTTACTACCCGACAGAAGGTCGAATGTGCGATTGTGGCTGATAATTCAGAATGTTCATGAAAAGTTTAAAAAGAGACTACAAGAAATTTGATGGGTTGACAGTGCGAGATCATGGTAATTGAGAAGGAGGAATCTTTGTGGGTTCTAGGTTTATGTGATTGTAGCGTAAAGCTAAGTGGGGGAGCCCACCGTCTATGATTTGATCGCGTGGTTGTCTTTTTGTGCAACTTCTGGTTATCGGTGCATTGGTGGATTATTTATGACTAAGAAAAGGAAACATCAGGGGTGATTCGAGCAAAGGATTTGATGAATGTGTGCTATATTTCGCCTTATCGATTCATGCATAGATTTTGGGGAGGCTCAGAGTTTATGCTTCTGGTAGAGGTGATGTACAAGGAAAATAATTCATACGGTTGATCATTTGGGAGTGTTCATGTACTGACAGCATACTAGAGTTTGGCTTATATTCAGGACCAAGTCAGAGTGGGTGACTCTCAACGGTGGTTCTAATGGGTTTGTTATGTGGCTGGAGACTGGGATTTTTGCAGCAGAGTATGAAGAATACCTGTGGGATTTTCTATGTTATCATCGGGTATGCGGGGCAGTTATGGAAAAAAATGGGAGAAACAGTTTCAGATTCGCGAAAGGTCTTTCAGAATAGGTGTACCAGTTGGAGATGCTATTGTGCGCATGAGAAAGGTATGAGATGGTTCATGGCTATCGAGACGATGTGGTCTCGTGAAGTGGGTCACTCGGGAGGAGTGTTGTTGAGTTTTGTTATGATTCTTGAATAGAGCTACTATTATTTCTAAGGCAAGTAAAGAGTGAATTGGAAGAAATTGGAGTAATGGTTCAATTAGCATGATAATAGCAATGATCAGTTCCTTCGACGCATTAAGTTATACAGGTGGTTGGTGGTTGTACGTGCGGGCTTGACAACCACCATAACTTGATTGATTTGGGAGGTATTTGATTCAAGTGGCCTTGTTGTGTAAATGGATTCCTGAAGAGTCATGGCGGTTTAGACTACGACCTGAGGTTTGTATTATCTACGGTTTGGGAATTCAGTTTTGTGTTGCATTGGATCTTCTGAAAAGAGCTAAGTGAAAGGTTTCTATCCAATGAAGTTTATTCTACTGGTAGTTCAGGGGTTATGATGGATTCTTGTATTCTCGCGTAGCTACTTAATAGGTGCAGTGAGCAGCATGGGAATTGGAAGTTGAGGATCAATGTTGCGGTTCGGTGTTGATAAGAATGTCATGAGCTCGGATGAGTAGGGAATAATTCAAATGTTTAGAGTAAACTGGCGTTATCTTAGTGTCGTGTGAGAATGGTGTTTTGTGGAAGAGGCATTGTGTATTGAGTTGCGGATTGTGATTTGCCTTGCAGAATTGGACGGTTGGTGGTATGGATGTGCGGACTTTGCTACCTGAGCGGAAGGTCATGGGAGCATACCCCACAGGGAGATTTGTATAAGTGTGGCATATTAGTCACTTGATTGTTAAAGATTAAGACCAAGTATGGAGGTGATGGTAATATTGCAAATACGAGAGTTTATGCCTGAGAGGCGTCCTATTCCTTGGGTTGTGGACCGTGTGAGTTTGTTTCGGATTTGACGGCTTGATTATTCGCACACGTGTTGAGGTCCCGTGTAGCTTGTGGTGTTATGTCAGCAGCTTGTACTGGGTGAGATGAGATTATTGGACCTAAAATTAGTGCAATCAGATTTATATAAGGTATATTTAAGAGCGAATATCATTATTCAGTTCAGAATAAGGTAATGGTTCTTGTCAGGAGGAGAGACTCCATATTTTTTTTTGATTCGGCCGGTGGTCATGAGTTTCTACACATCTCTTCTGTCGTGGCTGTATTGTGAGGATTGAAACCGGGCTTATATGTATTATGAGGGGCATTGCGGGCATCAGATTCGTGAAATGGCATCTATTATAATTGGAGGATGTTATTATGGCTAAGTGAATTATGTGGTACATGGTGTGATTTTAGCAGACGAGCATGGTCATGTTGGGTACATTGTCTGGTGATTGATACGGTGTTCGTATGTTAGAATCAGGTCTCGTGGAAAATTCTGGATGTTGGAATTTGGTTCTGAAGGTTGTTAGCTAAGGTTATAGGAAGGATCTTTGGTCTAGCTTGAGCAAACGTACTCACATGGATTGTGGTGGCACGGGTAGGTGCGTGAGGTGTTAAACAGTGATTTTGGGCAACTCCGGAGCAATTCTTAGCACGTTCGAGGACGAACGTATATTTAAGTGACGGAGAATATAACGACCCGACTAGTCATTTTGAGCTCTAGCGCGTCGTTCAGCGGTTTGAAGCCTTGAGTAACTTCACTTCAGAAATTATGAATTATACGTGTGGTCGGAATTGAATTTTGGGAAGTTCGGAGTTGATTTGAAAAGAAAATTCTAATTTCGGAAGCTTTAAGTTGGGAGAATTGGTTAAGATTTGAATTTTGAGTAAACGACCTAGGAATAGCGATTTGAAGGTTCTAACAGGTTCGTATGATGATTTTGGTCTTAGGAGAGTGTCCGGATGTCAATTTGGAGGTCCGTAGGTCATTTCGGCATCAACTGGCAAAAGTTGGAAACTAGATGATTTTGAGAAGTTTAACCGGAAGTGGACTTTTTGATATCAGGGTCGGATTCCGATTTTGGAAGTGGGAGTAGGTCCGTAATGTCAGTTATGACTTGTGTAAAAAGTTTGAGGTCAACCGGACTTGATTTCATAGGCTTCGGTGTCGAATGTAGAAGTTTGACGTTCTAAAGTTCATTAAGCTTGAATTGTGGTGTAATTCATGATTTTGGTGTTGTTTGACGTGGTTTAAGGTTTCAACTAAGTTCGTATTGTATTTTGGGACGTGTTGGTATATTTGATCAAGGTCCCAGGGGCCTCGGGTGGATTACGGATGGTTAACGGATCGAAATTTTGACTTAAGGAAAAGATGGAGATTCTGGTTGTTGGTGCAACCGCTTCTGCGGAAGCTTCATCACAGAAGTGGCCTCGCAGAAGCAAGGCAGTGGACTGCAGAAGCGGCTAGAAGGGAGCTAGGAAGAGACCACAGGTGCGAAGGAATTCCCGCACCTGTGTGACCGCAGAAGCGGCCCAGTGGTCGCAGAAGCAGAAGGGAGTGTGGTAGGTTGGAGGCGCAGATGCGAGTCTTGTGCCACACCTGCAAGATCGCAGAAGCGGATTCTTGGTCGCAGGTGCGACTCCGCAGAAGCGGAGTCTGATCCGTAGATGCGAAGGTAGGGGAGCTGAAGGGGAACCGCAAAAGCGGTATTTTGGCAGCACCTGCGAAACCGTAGAAGCGGTCAAGTGGGCACAGGTGCGAAAGGTTGTTGGGCAGTGTGTTCTTTTAAGAACGGGGTTTGGACCATTTTCTCTCATTTTCACTTGGTTGGGGCGATTTTGGAGAGCTTTAAGGGGAGGTTTTCATCAAGCAACACAAGGTAAGTGATTCCCACCTATTACAAGTTAAATACATGATTTATATGTGGATTAGAACATAGGAATTAGTAGAAATTTGGGCTTTTGGTAGGAAACCTAGAATTTGGGTATTTTTGGATTTTGACCACGAAATTTGGACATGGAATTGAGAATAAATTATATATTTGAGTTCGTGGTATTTTGGGTAAGGTTTATCATCAAAAATTTTGGAATCCGGGCACGTGGGCCCGATGGTTGACTTTGTCGACTTTTCGAGCGGAGTTGGAAATTATTTAAATTGATTAATTATGGGTATTAGAATATACTTTGATTGGTTTGCACATTGTGTGAATATTTTTGAATCAACAGGCATTGGTTTGAGGTGTTAGCGAGGCTTTGGAGCCGGTTGTGGAACTTCGGAGCGAGGTAAGTCTCCTGTCTAACTCTGTGAGGGGGAAACTACCCCTAGGTGATGTATTTGTTATGCGCGACTTGTTGCGGGGGCTACATACGCACAAGGTGATGAGAGTCTGTACATAGTTAAATTCATGTTATGTCCGGGTAGACTTAGGTTTCCTCCATGCTATAACTGTACTAGGCGTACGGTCCGATCTATCATAATGTGCGCACTGCCGAGGGTCGAACGGCATGAACCATAAATGTATTTATCCTGCCGAGGCGAATGGCCCGATCCCATTAGAATAAGAAGGTTTGACGGGTCCTCGACCCCACTCACGAATAGTCGTGTGAGTTATAGGTTTAAAGGGAACTTTTCGATGAGAACGCATAACGCGGGAGAATTTTGTAAGGAGTGTACAATTAATCCACGACTTATCTTAAAGCCCGTCAAATCTCCACAATAGCAAGTCTATCACCCTACGCAAGTCTAATCTCAAGTCGTAATATAAAATAAAAGAATTTAATATGAAAGAGACAACATATGTACCACACTCTCATGGGAGCGGGCCGTTTGCCTCGGAAATATAATAGATGTATCTATGGTTCAGAAATATATTGATGTATCGGGCCGTATGCCTGGACGTACCCCTGACTCACATATGTTTACTTCTACTGTATCTGTCTTATTGGACCGCTAGTAAGTGTTGATGTCAACCCATCGTCACTACTTTTCTAGGGTTAGGCTAGATACTTACTGGGTATGCGTTGATTTACGTACTCATGCTACACTTGCTGCACTTATTGTGCAGGTACATATATGTCTGGTGGTCTTTTGGGCGCTGAGGCGCGGCTATTCCAGAGACTTTACCGTGATCTGCATTTCATGTTACGATCTGTAGCCTGCAGAGTCTCTATCAATATTCTCCAATCTAAATTGTATTTCTAGACAGATGTTGTATTTTATTATATTTTCGAGTTGATGCTCATGCACTTGTGACACCGGATTTTGGGGTTATACTAGTTGATGCTTACGGTTTTTTATATTATTATCGCCTTTCATTTCTTTAATAAACTACAAATATTTTATGTTCCCGTGGATTTAGAGGTGTAAATCTCCTTCCTTATTAAAATCTATATTTTCGAAAGTAATAAAATGAGTAATTAAATTGGTAAATCACAGTTGGCTTGTCTGACGGCGGCATTAGGTGCCATCACGACCTATAGTGGATTTTGGGTCATGATATAATTCAACAGCAGAAATGATCTCAGTGGGTACCAATGATACCATCATATGCCTAAGCATGATTTCTAACATGAGTCACAATTCAATTTCTCTAAAACATAGCAAATACATGGAAAAATAACAAGTCATTTGACTTCACAGCTCCACGGAATCAATTGAGTCACAATTTCTACGGTGCACGCCCATACGCCCGTCATCTAGTATGTGCGCCACCTCCAAACCAATCACATAATACGTATAATCAGGGTTCACACCCTCAGCTCCAAGTTTAGAAATGTTACTTATCTCGAACAAGCCGAATCTAATGCCAAGCAAGCTAAACAATACTCCGGAAATTCCATTCCGCACGTATCATCCTCTGAACGCCTTCCTATCTCCTAAATTCCAAGCCAAATGATCCAAAACTAGTCAAACAATGTGAAAATTAATCAAAATATACTCCAATACTTACAATTTAACAATTTATAAAAAATTCCCAAATTCGCTTGAAAAGTCGGCAATGTGGCCCACATCTCAGAATCTGACAAAACTCATAACATCCAATAACCCATTCAATTATGAGTCCAACCATACTAGTTTCACTCAAATCCGACTCCGAATCGACATTCAAATCTCGAAAATTCGTTTTATGAAACTATAGACAATTCCTCCGATTTCTCTTTAAAAATCAATAATCGAATGCTGAGAACGACGATTGATTCATGAAATGTAATCATAAGTAAGTCAAGAATACTTATCCTAAATTCTCCCAAACCGAGCTCCAAAATTCAAAAATAGGTAAAAATATCGAACCCTCGAACTTAAAGTATTATGCCCAGTGTTGTTCGCAGTTGCGGATAAGTGGTCGCATCTTCGGATAAGGCCCGCATCTGCAAGGCAGCCTCGACCCGGCAGTGGTCGCTTCTACGATGCGCTGCTCGCTTTTGCGGAGTCGCTTCTGCGACCAAGCTTTCGCAGAAGCGGTTGCACCAGCAACCCAAATATTCCAGCAGCTTCAACAAAGCTTCAATCTATCCGAACCTCGTCCGAAACTCACCCGAGCAACTCGGGACCTCGTCCGAATATACCAATAAGTCCTGTAACATAATACGGACTTACTCGAGGTCTCAAATTACATCAAACAACGTCGAAATTATAAATTGCACCTCGAATCGAACTTATAAATTTTTCAAATTTCCAAATTTAATATCTTGTGCCGAAACGTGTCAAATCAATCCGGAATGACTTTAAATTTTTCACACGAGTCATAAATGATATAATGGAACTATTTCAATTTTTGGAATTGAATTCCAACCCTAATATCAATAAAGTCAATTCCCGGTCAAACTTCCAAACCTTCAATTTCTTACTTTCGCCATTTCAAGCCAAATTCAACTACAGACTTCAAAATAAATATCTAGACACACTCCTAAGTCTAAATTACCATACGGAGCTATTGGAACCATCAAAACTCCATTCCAGAGTCGTTTGCACAAAAGTTAAACTTGATAAACCCTTCCAATTTAAAGTTTCAAACATGAACTTCATTCTTCCGAACAAATTTTGAAACACGTAAAAATCAAAACTGACGATTCACACACGTCATAATACATCATATGAATTTATTTTAATACTTCAAATAATTGAAAGGAGCATAAATACCCAAAATGACCGGTCGGGTCATTACAGTTAGAGAACTCATACCACAACCTTTACCTACCTGTGCTTCACTTCTTTCCAATAGAACTATTAACATATTCTCATGCATTTAACTCAGTTGTCCTAAAATAAAATCGCGGCTACAAGAATAAAACTTTTGTTAGCTAATCTATTACATGCAAATATACAGTCTAAAGACATAAAATAGAGATACAACAATAAGAAAATAGAGCTTATACCTTTATAATTCGATCAAAGCAACCATTGAAGTATGACTTGGGTAAATCTGGCCATTTGTCGAAGTGAAATGGAAATAAGGAGCAGTCGGTTATTAAAATTCTACAAAAGCCAGCAAATACACCTTGCCCTTCTCCAATTGGTTGATCCATATCATCAAATTCAACCACAATATAATTTCCACCAGATAAATACATCACATCCTTAACCTTTACTTTGAGTTTCTTGCTAGCTCCTCGTGAATCTTTAAAAATAAACACCAAGTTAAAAGATCGAACTAACTTTTGTATAAATAAACACCAAGTTAAATACATTCAGTATTGCATGCAACATTCTGGTCCTATTTTAGAGGAGTTTGGGAAACTCTCTTCTCTAGTTTCTTTTGTTGCATACACCAATAACCTCATTGGTCCACTCCCTCGATCACTCCGGAAGCTAAAAATTTAAAAAACGCGTGACAACCTATTGAGAGAAAATAGCAACAAGAGCAAGTTTGTTGTGTTAAGCGAAGCCCAGATTTAGAAAATGCAGCTTCAAGGCAGTGCAGAAATCCTGTCAACTACTGCCTAATTGAGTCCCCTTCATAGTAGTTATTTGCAGCCAACCTTGGCTCAAAGTTCAAGCCATTTTCGCCAGCAGAAAACTTATCCAAGTGACTTCAAATTTAAGTGCAAAAACTTATATGGTGCACTGGCAGTAGGTAGAAAACAAAGTAGAATTTGCTGCTGAAATGTGTGAAAAATACAAAAACAGTGCAGATAGATTCAGCTTAAAATAGTCAACAAAAAAATGCAGAAATAGCTGAAACAATGCAGATTTTCTCAGCTCCAACTGTGCAGAATTGCAGCTAAATCTGTTGAGATTTGCTATAAAACATTATGCAGAAACTAATGAAACACAGCTGATGTTTGCAGCGTACCTTTGCTAAGATATCAGTTTCAATTCAGCTCAAATACAATCTCAAATCCCAAACCCAATCTCAACCAATGATCAAATTTTTTCAACTTCAAACTACTGAATTCCCAGCTCAGTTGTCGTCCAAAGCTGACAGTAAACTAGTGAAAAATAGAAGCTATTTTGACTGGTGCAGGCATATAACTGGTGTATGCATCATATAAGTTTAAAAAAAGAAAAAGTTACCTGATGTCAAAAGTGAAGTCCTAGATAGACCACCTATGTTAGTATTTTTCATCATATTTTGATCTTACATGTCTCAATGGACATAATTAGGGGCATCATTCAAAGGAATCATCTCGAATAAGTAAAATTACTTGGTAAAAGTGTTTCTCAAACTGTGGTATGAATTCCTTAGAATTGATGCAGAAAATTGTTCTTGTGTGGAAGGAATTTTCTGAGGCCTTTCTTCGTCATTACTTTCCAGTTGAGATACGACGAGCTAGAGATGATACGTTATTGAACCTTCGACAGGATAATATGAGTGTGCGAGAGTATAGTATGCAGCTTGATTCTTTAGCAAGGTATGCTCCCCATATGGTGGTCGAGATGAGCGATAGGGTGCACTTGTTCATGAACGGGTTGGGACCATATCTGATAAATGAGTGCACGACAACCTCCTTGGTAGAGGGCATGCATATTTCCCGTATTCAGGCTTATTCCCAGATATTAGAGGACCGTAAGCTCCAGCAAAGGGCAGATAGGGAGCAGGAAAAAGGCCATCATAAGAGGGCGAGGTTTGCAGGGTATTATGATGACTTCAGAGGTAGTATCATGCCCCAGTCTTCGAAGAATTCGGCGCCATCTCTAGCTAGTTCTCCTCCACAATTTCAAAGGCCTCTGTATGATTGATTTACCTATTCTGGTTCAGGTAAGAGTTCGCGAGCATGAGGCTCACAATATCATTGGGATACTAGTCAGAAGAGACCCCCAACACCTCGTTGTGATCAATGAGGCAAGGCCCACTTTGAACTGTGTCGTCGAGGTTCCGATGCGTGCTATTCTTGTGGACAGCCTGGCCATATGACACGGAATTATCCTAACATAGGAGGTGGTGGTATGGCTCAGCCGACTGGATCTGTGTCTGGTTCTTCCTCATCAGTTTGACCTCCAGCTCGGGGTTTTCAGTAGTCGACAGGTCGTGGTAGAGGTAGAGGTGCAATGCCGAGTTCGAGTGGTACTCAAAATGGAACCTATGCTCTAGTAGGTCGACAGGATCTCGAGTCATCTCCGAATGTTATTACAGGTATATTGTCTGTGTTTTCTTATGATATATATGCGTTGATTGATCTGGGATCTACATTATCATATGTTACACCTTTCTGGCTAATAAGTTTGGCGTTGAACCTGAATTGATAAGTAAACCATTTGCGGTATCTACTCCGATAGGAGATTCTGTGATTTCTAGAAGGGTCTATAGAGGTTGCACAGTGATGATTTGTAGTCATCAAACCTCGGCAAATTTATTTAAGTTAGAAATGGTTGATTTCAATGTGATAATAGGAATGGACTAGTTGGCCTCATGCTATGCAAATGTTGATTGTCGTACGAAGATGGTTAGGTTTCAGTTTCCTGGTGAACCCGTCATCGAATGGAAGAGGAATATTGCTACGCCGAAAGGTAGGTTTATTTCCTATTTTAAGGCAAGAAAGATGATTTCAAAAAGTTACATTTATCATCTCATTCGCGTTAGGAATGCGGAGGTGAAGCCGCCTACTCAACAATTAATCCTCGTGGTCAATGCATTTCCAGATGTTTTCCCAGATGAACTCCAAAGCCTTCCTCCTGAAAGGAAGATTGAGTTTAGCATTGATGTGTTGCATGACACTCAACATATCTCTATCCCTCCATACAGAATGGTCCCAATAGAGTTGCGAGAGTTGAAGGCGCAGTTGAAGGATTTGGTGGATAAGGGCTTCATTAGGCCTAGCACTTCACCTTGGGGTGCACCGGTCTTGTTCATGCGGAAGAAAGACGGGTCGTTAAGGATGTGTATCGATTATCGATAGTTGAATAAGTTTACTATAAAGAATAAGTTTCCACTTCCAAGGATTGACGACCTGTTTGACCAACTCCAGGGTGCCAAGTATTTCTCCAAGATTGACTTACGTTCAGGGTATCATCAGGTAAGGGTTAAGGAGAAGGATATTCCAAAGACGGCCTTCCGGACAAGATATGGAAATTTTGAGTTCTTGGTGATGTCGTTTGGGAAAACAAATGCCCCAACAGCTTTTATGGATCTCATGAATAGTGTATTCAGGCCCTATCTTGATGTGTTTGTGATCGTATTCATTGATGACATTCTGGTGTATTCTCGTTCGGAGGCGGAACATGGAGGCCACTTGTGGATAGTATTACAGACCCTTCAGGATCGTAAGTTATACATTAAGCTCTCCAAATGCAAATTCTGGCTAAATTCAATAGCATTCCTTGGCCATGTGATATCTGACGAGGGTATTAGTGTCGACACTCAGAAGATCGATGCAGTGAAGAATTGGCCAAGACCTATAACACCGTCAGAAGTCCGTAGCTTCCTGGGGTTAGCAGGATATTATATGCAGTTTGTAGAAGGGTTTTCCTCTATATCAGCACCATTGACTAAGTTAACATAGAAAGCTACCAAGTTCCAGTGGTCTGACACTTGTGAACGTAGTTTTCAGGAGCTAAAGAATCGATTGACATCCGCGCAAGTGCTCACTCTCCCAGAAGAAACAAAAGGTTATGTGGTATATTGTGATGCCTCATGTATAGGTTTGGGGTGCGTATTGATGCAATGTGGGAAGGTGATTGCTTATGCATCAAGTCAATTGAAAAAGCATGAAAAGAATTGCCCGACTCATGATTTGGAATTGGCTGCAGTAATATATGCTTTGAAGATATGGTGGCACTACTTATACGGCATCCATGTTGACATCTACACAGATCACAAGAGTTTACAATATATCTTCAAGCATAAGGAGTTGAATTTGAGGCAGCGTAGGTGGCTTGAATTACTGAAAGATTAAGATGTCGAGATATTATATCATCCTGGTAAAGCCAATATTGTGGCAGATTCTCTCAGTCATAAGTCAATGTGAAGCTTAGTATATATTGAGGCAGGTAGATAGGGGTTGACTAAAGAGCTTCATAATCTAGCCAATATGAGAATCAGATAGTTAGACTCTGATGACGGAGGTGTTACTGTACAAAATACATCAAAATCATCTTTGGTAGCCGAAGTAAAAGCACAACAATATGAAGATCCTACCTTAGTAAGATTGAGAGAGAGCATTCAACAGTGTAAAATTACTGCTTTCGAGATCGAAGGAGATGGGGCACTAAGATACCAGGGCCGATTATGTGTGCCTAATATGGCAGGGTTGCGAGAGAAGATTATGATTGAGATTCATCAGTCCCGATATTCCATTCATCCCGGCTCGACAAAGATGTATCATGACGTTAAGGAGCAGTATTGTGGGATAACATGAAGAAGTCTATTGCAGAATTTGTAGCCCAGTGTCCTAATTGTCAACAAGTAAAGATCGAGCATCAGAAACCCGATGGATTGATTCAGAATATAGAGATTCCGACCTGTAAATGGGAAGTGATTAATATGGAGTTTATTATTGGAATACCTCGCTCTTATAATAAGTTTGACTCCATCTGGGTGATAGTTGATCGACTTACAAAATGTGCCCATTTTCTGCCAGTTAAGACAACTTACACGGCTGAAGATTATGCGAAGTTGTATATCAAGGAGATTGTTAGGACGTGTGCCGGTATCTATTATATTAGACCGAGGAGCTCAATTTACAGCTAACTTTTAGAGGTCTTTTCAGAAGGGTTTAGGCACACAAGTGAATCTCAGTACTGCATTCCATCCGCAGACTGACGGACAGGCTGAACGTACCATTCAGACACTTGAAGATATGCTACAAGCATGAGTTCTAGATTTCAAGGGGAATTGGGGTGACCATCTGGCACTCATAGAATTCGCCTACAATAATAGCTACCATTCCAGTATTAAAATGGCCTCGTACGAGGCACTGTACGGGAGGAGATGTAGATCACCAGTTGGATAGTTCGAAGTTGGTGAGACAGAATTATATGGGCCCGATTTGATTCACTAAGACATTGAGAAGGTGAAAGTGATACAAGAGCGACTAGGGACGGCACAAAGCAGGCAAAAGTCTTATTCTGATGTCCGACGTCGTGATCTGGAATTTGAGGTTGGTGATTGTTTTTTCCTAAGGATCTCGCCGATGAAGGGTGTTATGCATTTTGGGAAGAAAGGTAAGCTGAGTCCGCGGTATATCGGGCCGTACAAAATGCTTCGACGAATTGGACAGGTTGTTTATGAGTTAGAATTACCATCTAAATTGGAATTTGTTCACCCGGTATTCCATGTATCTATGTTGAGTAAATGTAGTGGAGACCCTTCTCGGGTCATCCCTATCAAAGATGTACAAGTTATAGAGGATCTATCATATGAAAAAGTGCCAATGGCTATATTAGATCGACAAGTCCGCAAGCTGAGAACAAAGGATGTAGCTTCCGTCAAAGTATTGTAGAGTAACAAGAATACGGGAGAAATGACATGGGAAGAAGAAGAGGAGATGAAGTCTAAATACCCTTACCTGTTCCATATTGAAGATAATGAGGATGCCGGGGGAACACAGGACGCATTAGAAGGTGAAACGGCTCTATGAGGTAAGCAATAGCTTGAGAATACACTTTCTTAATACAAAATGGTGATATGCAGATAATGTACATTTCCATAATGCTTTGTATAGCCTTGTAAGGCCATAGGTTGGGTTTAACTGCTTGCAAGTTTGGCTAGTTTCCATTTTATAGGGGAAACTCATCCGGAAATTTCTATCGGAATCCACGATGAGTTAGACTCCCCATAAACCCTTACATTTGAGGACAAATCTTCCTAAGATGGGGAGGGTGTTACAACACATATTCGCGTATGTTAGATCATGCCTTAAGTTAGTCGACATAAATCCGAGAAGATATTATCATTGAGATGATAAGAAGTTAATCCTATTGGTCTTAAACGATACAAGGGTGTATAGGAGTGGTTAACAAGCATTAGAAGTTAAACGAATCAAGGATGTTGTAACCCGTATTTTCGGGTAAGACTAGAGGTGATTAATATTCCCAAGAGGTCGTATTTTAAGGTATTTGAATCATATAATATCTGTATCATAAGTCTTGAAGTCAAGCGAGTTATGAAACAAAAGTCAACAAAAGTTGTCGCAACTTACGTTCATAATTTTACTTAAACTTTAGGTCAAATGTTACTAAGCTTTTCTCCCAATTTAATTGGAATTACGGGGTGATATACCCACCATATTGAAGATCTATGAGTCTAGTTTCAAATTCATTAAACTGTTTGTCAATAAAATATCGTAGTAGAGAGATATTCGCGTTTTTGCGAGACTGCACCAAGCAGCTCTCTATGGGGCCCACATAGGCGGTTGACACATATGGATATATATAACATACCTCAACCCCATTTTAAGTCATTCCCTTTTAGTATATTCAGACCTTAGAACCCTAAAAGCACTCTCTCAAGGTTCTCTCATGATCCAAGACCAAAACAAAGGGCAAACAATACAAATCAAGTGTCGGGAATCACGTGGCGCTAGTAAGTTTCTTGTTCTTCTTGTTGTTGCTGATTTTTGTGTTGTTCCAGCTCGTGTGGGAGGTTGTTTTAAGTGGTTTATTGTCACGACCCGAAATCTCACCCGTCGTGATGGCGCCTATCTCAATACTAGGAAAGCCGACATCATCAATAACCCCATATCTTTTAAATACGGAAAACATCATAATTAAGTTTAAGAGAAATCCCACAAATACTAGGTAAAACATATTTCCAAAACCTGGTGTCACTGAGTACATGAGAATCTATACATTACAAGTCTGGAAAGCACAATCCATAATAGTCTGAAACCAAATACAGTAAACAAGGAGATAGGGAAGGAGAGACAAGGTCTACGAAACACAACAGCTACCTCCGAATCTCCAAAAAAATCAACTGTATGAAAGAATCAACACCCGTTGTGTCCGGGATCACCTGGATCTGCACGCAAAGTGCAGAGTATAGTATGAGTACAACCAACTCAGTAAGTAACAATAATAAATAAAAAACTAAAAGTAGTGACGAGATTCATAGCTAAGTCCAAATACAGTACTTTCCAACATGAAAAGGTAGGCATGCTTTCAGGTTCAACATTTAAAACTCCACAGCAATTTCATATCAAATTTTGATTGAAACAAAAATAATATCTATCAGAGTTTTTCCAAAACAGTGATATATGACAGCTGAAATGCAGCAATAATGGAATCAATGCATCCTCTCAGAGTAACAGTCACTCAGTCCTCCCATTCAGTCCAACCTCATAGTCACTCTTTTCTCTCAATCACTCATTCCTCTTAATCACTCAGCACTCGGTACTCGACACTCGCACTCAGTAGGTATTTGCGCTCACTGGGGTGTGTATAGACTCCGGAGAGGCTCTTTCAGCCCAAGCGCTATAACAAACCAATCATGGAATAAATCAATGAAATATGCTGCGGCGTGCAGTCCGATCCCATTAATATCCTCACAATTAAGCCCTCGGACTCACTCAGTCATCAACCTCTCTAGTCTCTCGGGCTCTCAGAAATCATGATAAGCAGCCCAACAACAAAGATATGATGCATCAAAAATGAGTAAGAGAGACTGAGGTAAAAATGTGCAAATAAAACCGTGATTGAGTGCAAAACAATAATTTAGCAGATAATTCCACAAGTACACGACCTTTGTGGGTCCCAAAAATGTAATCATATGATTTAAACATGATTTATATACCATTTTCTCTAATAAGTGAAAAAATGTACGGATATCAATAGATTATTTAACTACACAGTTCCATGAAATTGACCAAGTCATAATTCCTACAGTGCACGCCCACACGCTCGTTACCTAGCATGTGCGTTACCTCAAAACCAATCACATATCACATAATCCGGGGTTTCATACCCTCAGGGCCAAATTTAGAACTGTTACTTACCTTAAATCACGTAATTCTTTATTTTGATATACCCTTGCCACGATAATTATTCTCCGAAAGCCTCGTATCTAGCCACAATTAATTTGATTAAGTCAATACCAATTATTGTAATTAATTCCATAAGAAAATACTAATTTTTCCAATAAAATCAGAAATTTAAATCAAAAATTGCCCATGGGCCCCATGTCTCGGAACCCGACAAAAGTTACAAAATATGAACGCCCATCCAACCACGAGTCCAACCATATAAATTTCACAAAATTCCGACATCAACTCGACCCTCAGATCTTCAATTAAAGTCTATGAAGATTTCTACCATTTGCAACTCAATCTTTACCCATTTGAACTCAACAATCTTTCCACAAACCTTATTGGTATGTGTATGTATAAATAATACTCTAACACCCAAGAATCATACTCTTAATCACTCATCTTTATCCAAACTCGAAATTGAAGACTAGGGGTTAGAACCTTACCTCTTGGGTGAAGATCTTGTGATATTTCCTTGTTGGATTTCAAAGCTTGAACAAGATCTTGATGAACAAAGCACTTAAGCTTCTTCCTCTCTCTAGAACACTTTCCCTTCTCTCTAAAAATGTCAGATTTTTGCTCTAAAATGAGCTTCAAGGTCTATAAATCGAAGTTGGGTCGAGTCAAAAATAAGAAAGAATTGAAGCCCCGACACAGATTTGTGATCACATAACACGTATGCGGTCCTTAAACTGGCCTCATAATTGAAGCTCCAAAACGAGGGTCGCCTGGATAGGTCTGCGGTGATTATGCGGCCCGCATACCTGTTCTGCGATCGCATAATGCACAACAGAACAGGTATGCGGTCGCATAATACATCGCAGATTTCCTCAAATCTTGCATTACATCTGCTTCACTCTGCGGCCATTATGCGGTCCGCAGAGTGATTCTGCGACCGCATAGTTGGCCGCAAAAATGTCCTCTTCTCCCAAAAATTTTCCTTTACTCCCCAGTGCATTGTACTAATTGATCTATCTCGGCACCACAAAACCTTAATTTCCTTAGCAAAAATTCTCCGGGGTAGTTACACATAAGTCAATATCCGATTAACCTTTTCAATTTAAGTTTTAAAACTTGGAACTAAGTATTCCAAATTATTCCAAAACCTCACCGGACCCGAACTAATTATCCCCGGCAAGTCACATAACAAATGTAAAGCATAAATTGAGCAGTAAATAGGGGAACATGGTTATAATTCTCAAAATGGCAGACCGGGTCGTTATATTTATGTTCTATAAAATATTCCCTCAGGTTTTTAATATCAACCCTAGGTTATTTCAAGTCTTGTAAAGTGATTCTAGTCCCGAAAGCCCTTAATTGATTGCTAGTTTCGCTTTCTTGTTCTTGTAGCAGCATTGGAGGGATATTTCGTGGTCAATTAAGGTCAAATTGGAGTTTTTCTTTCTCTTTAAAGGTAAGGAACCTCTTACCCTACATGTATTTAAGATTATCCAAGTTACAGCTAAGTTGTTGAAGCTAGAACTTGTGAGATATATATCGAAAGGCTTGTTAGTAATGTTGTTGGTTGGTGAAATATTTTGTGAGGCTCAATATGATTATTATTGATGTTTTTTGGGCTGCTTGGTGGTTGTTTTAACTTGTGGTAAGTCATATAAATAGGGGAGGTGCTGTCCGTTTCATCGTAAAATAGGTTGCGGTCGATACATAATAGTTACGACGCTTAAACGATAACGATAGTGTCATTTCTCTTATTGTAGACTAACAAGTCGTGACATTTACATAGCTTGAGGTTGGGAAGTATATACAAGGTATGTGAGGCTATCCCTTTCCTTCTTTTGCACGACTCTGATTGTACATAATGTAATGAACGAGCTTCCAAAGATACTCCACTCTTAGAAGCTAGCAGTACTTACATTGTTTCCCTTCTTATGGAATGATTGATGTTAATGTTACTTCTCTTATTCTTATGTTATCAATGTTGTTGGTACTTCCTGATTCTTATAAGATTCTTGATGAAGAGTTAATCCTAATAACATGTACGGAGGATACCGACCTTACGTCACTCCGAAAGGTTCAAAATATGATTCGAATGAGTCCAGCACGCATCATATATATGTATCTATTTTATTTAGAATGTGATTCCATGAGTCGAGCATGCATTATATATATGTATCTATTTTACTCTACCGAGCCACGCTATAGTTGGCCGGGTACGGCACCTATTGTGCAACCACTGATCATTTGGGTTTTACCGAGCTCCACGTGGCCGGGTACGATTCTACCGAGCCTATTATGGCCGAGTACATTTTTTACCGAGCCTATTATGGCCGGGTACGATATGATGGTGATGATGCCCACAGAGGCGAATGTTATAAGGTTTATGTATTTATACATATGTATCATGCATTTCATGTCAGTAGCCCTCAGAGGTACTAAGATGTTACAGGTTGTATATTCTCTATCCTTGCTTACATTACTGATAGTATTTATGGTTCCCTGCCTTACATACTCAGTACTTTATTCGTACTGACGTCCTTTTATTTGTGGACGCTGCATGTCGTGCTGCAGGTCCTGATAGACAGGCAGGTGCAGCTCCCCCACCACAGTAGGCTGTCCAGTTCAGCGGTGATTGGCGAGATCCCTTCTCCGGACTTGCCTTGGTCTTGGAATGCATTTTTGTTATAGACATTATGGGTATGTCGGGGACCTGTTCCGGTAATGTTGCAGCACTTATGTTCCTTTATAGGCTCATAGACAGGTGTCGACTCATGTATAGTTTGGATTGCCTTGTCGACTGATTTTTGTTGTATAGTCTCTCATGGCAGCTTGTCAGCTCGTACCTTATACATAGCTTCATGACAGCCTTGTCAGCCCATGTTATATATGTTCATTCCATTATCTGTCATTGTTGGTTATTTAGGATTCATGTCTACCATTTATATTGATCTCGTCAGCCCTAATAGATAACAAGAAAGGTTAGATAAAATGTGCGTTGGTCCGAGTCCCAGTCATGGCTCTCCAGTTTGGGTCGTGACATTACTTCTCGGAGGGAGGTTGAAAATCTGTTACAGAATAAGCTGCTATTCTTTCATAAGCAAATGTACTTGGTGCTTTCGTATGTAGAGAATGCTTTTAGCTCTTTTCACGACTCTGCTCCTATCTCATCTGCTACTCTAGCTAATTGTTCACCCTTTCCAAGTGTGATTTCTATGTTATGCATGGACGTGCCTAAGGGCATATCGGTTGAAGTAGATTCTTCTTTTGATAAATCAAAACCCCTTCCTAAACTGTACAAGCTTCTTCCAAAGCATACGGCTTTCTGGATGTAGATGATGATATCTATACAGATGGATCTTATATATATCGTAGAATGAAGTACCACATGAGTGGATATATATATATGAATCCAAATGTGCCGAATCACTCATGCTATGATCTTCTACATCCCGGGTCTTCCCGTTCCGTCATCTGGCTTATGTTCTTCATGTAGCATTCAGACCGAATGACTCTATGAAATTACGTTGATACTTTCACATATTATGGATAACATAGGAGACATTTCTATTTTCCCCCCGGGGAATCTTTAGAATTCCCACTGCTTAACTTTCAATTCGCCTCTCACCATCAAATGAAATGTGAATAACCCATCCTCCTCTCTTTGAAAGAAGGGGCGCTTCCGGTTCTATCGGTGCTTGAAACAATTTTATCTTCTCCATATTACTATATCTCTAAAATCAATAATTTTATATGAGGAACTACTGAACTCAATCACTTACTGTCCTTACTCATCAGTTTTCTGTTGAGGTCTATCCTGTAGAGGTACTCAAATTGGATCAGTGATCGATTTCTAGGTTTTGTCGTAAACCTAATTGGTTATTTCCAATTATGTAAATCAATAGTTCAAACCGCACTCAAAGGTAGGGCATTTCAAATTTTTATAGAAACTTCTATACCAGAAACAATGGTATCTCCAATTATAGCCCCTCTGGGATGTAAAATATATCTCTTCTCTCCATCCCCATAGTGTATGAGAAAAATGTATGCATTTCGATTAGGGTCATATTCTATGGTTACGATTCTACCATATGTCTTTTTAATTCCATTGAAAATTGATTTTACAGTATAGACGCTTATGACCTCCCCCTCTATGCCTTGCTGTAATGATTCCTCTGGCATTACGACCTTTACCACAATGATGTTGTCCATAGATCAAATTATTTCGTGGATTGGATTTCACTTGGCTGTCTACGGTTCCATTGCGTGTGCTAGGGGTAGAAGTTTTGTATAAATGTATCGCCATGCTATTAAGTATTTTTATTTAAGTTCTTTTCTTTCTAAGAAGTGGAATAGAATAACCCGGTTGAAGCGTAATGATCATACGTCTGTAATGCATTGTATGTCCCATAATAGGTCCCATTCTTCTACTCTTTCCCGGAAGTCGATGATTATTCATAGCTATTACCTTGACACCAAAGAAGAGTTCGACCCAATGCTTTATTTCTGTCCTAGTTGATCCTGATTTGACATTAGAAGTATATTGATTTTTCTCCAATAACTGAATACTTTTGTCTGTAAATACTGCATATTTGATTCCATCTATAAATCGATTTTCTTCCCTATGAGTTAAAAGTCTTAATAAGAATGCTAGTTCTTACTATTCATTATGATATGAATATACCACATCAATTCGTTATGTATGGATGATGAGATTCCATTGATACAGAGCCAATTCCAATAGACTTATTGGAGGGTCCCATTGGCGTGCATCCAGTAGGAATTGGACCTACGAATTCGCCAATTATGAGTTGGGCACTTTAACCATTCAGCCATGGATGCAAAAAGACTCAGCGAGTGAAATAGGTTTCGGTATTCCTTCTCGAGCTTCTATTTCTTCCGTTAAAGAAGAATCGAGAAAAGATGGAATAGGAAGACGTGTTTCCAGAACGAACAAGATACGGGTTGAGAAGGGGGAGTTAGCAAAGTTAGACAAGATTGGAATAGGCATAGGAACATGTATTGATGTACCAGATCGGCTAATGCTCCCAGGTTGATGCAATGTATTCCACCACATGACTGAAGACTTGATTATTGGTATATCGATCGGTCCAGCACAGATTGAAATAGGAGTCGGTTCGACAAAAAGCTTTTGAAAATGTCGTGCACCCAGGTAAATAAGGAACAAGATGAATACAGAGGTTAAACGAGCATCCCACACCCAAAAGGTGCCCCACATAGGTTTTTCCCGAAACCACCCAGTAACTAAGGTAAACAACGTAGAAAAAGCACCTATTTCTGTATCGGTTCAAAGAGCGAAGAAAAAGGGATCTTTTGTTAATAGGAACAAAAAATTATTTATAGCCGTAACTATATAAACAAGAATACTCATCCGAGTCGTAACAACAAGTACATACGGAATACGAGAATTTCCACCTTGTTGAAGATCTAGTGGTGCTACCCGAAGACTTTAATGAATAGCCATTGTTGTTAAGAACAACTGAGATCCAATGAGAATTTGCGCGTAGCTTCTGGTCTTTGACATCATAAAAGAAGGTTGTAATAACGAAAGGGACATGTGAGAATTTGGTCTTAGCTAGTGGAACAAGAAAGACATGGATCTATATTCAATACGCAATCAAAGGATTTCTCCCCAAAAAAGAGAAGAATTCCCCTTGCTTTCTTTTTGCTCCGCTCGTGCGTGGCACTCCTTGCTCGCGGAGCGGCATACCGAAAAAAAGAAGCGACTACCTTACTTAAGCAATTCTTCTTATTCTTATTCTTTCTTAGTTGTAGTTCCTATATTGGTTTTTTTCTTTCTGGGTTTCTTAGGGCCCTCCGTCTTCAGAACGGTCCGCCTGGACACTATGAATGAATATTACATGAATAGAGTAAGTTGTTTTTTAACTTGTGCACTTACCATAAAGCTAGGGCAGCGATGCGAAGGCTTGTGAGTGCATTAAGTAAACTAAACAGATACTAGTTGGTCTGAATTGTGCAGGATCGAGCCCTGGCCTTGGAAGCCATCCATTCAAGCCTTCCCAGACCTTTTTTTATAGTTTTTTGATCGAACTTTCTAAATCCATATGGTATGAGATGGCTTTCAAGCTTCCTATCCTGGGTTTGTGTGAAGCATGAGAACATGAGCAAGCTCAGTCTTTCGCTACTCGTGTGACCCCGCCTCATGGCTTTTAGAAGGGCCTAAAGTTCATGATAATTCTATTTTCGAAATATATAAATATAAAGAAAAAGGCCTACTCTAGCAATTCTCTTTCTTTCTCTTTCCTATTTACTATTGACATAGCAAAGTCTGGTTCTGTTGAGCATGATACCCGCCCTCTACAAAGTGGTTTTTGAAAAGGTCTTTAAATGACTCTTCGCCTCCAGTTCCAAAAAGTTTAATGAATGGCTTTTTTCTCTGCCCACCACCCATGAAAAGACAGACTACGTAGGGCCTCCTTAGCCCGCCCTGGTTCAAATACCATTTTATCCTACCTCGCTCATCGCCCCTCAGGCTTTAAAGCCTTTTTGTTGTCACCTCTTACCTAGATCGATATGGCTAGTTTTCTAGTGAGATTTCTAGCTTGAATTAAGGCTTTGAAGCCCCTCTCCACTCTTTGTAACTAGAGAGGTAGGCAAACCTGAGTTTAGAGCCACCTCGATTCGGGATGTCGGAACATCAACCGGATCGAAAACCAAATCCTAAAGTGACTTCGGAACGAGTTCGAGAGCTTTGATCGAAAACCTTTCCTATCTAGTGTCAGTTGATCCTTCATTGTCTGCACCAACTAAATCGGAAGCTTAATTCGAAAGACAAGAGTAGGCTCGAAGAGGATCAAAAGACTGATTCTCGATCCCCTAAAGTTAGAAAGCTGGTTAGACTGAAATTTATGCCTATGGAAAGAAAAGTCACGAAAAGTGATCCATATGATCATAAAGAAAGGCTTGCCTATACGTCTTTCTAGCGTATGTGCGATTCCTTTCGATTTTAGGGAATTCATTGGATTGAAGTTGTTTCACACCTGGCTATTTCGAGGGAATAAAAATGAACTCGTCCCTAAAAAAAGAGAAAGAACTGGAATGGGAGAGGATGGTCATTGAGAAAGATGCCTTAACAGGTTGGTCATCTGCCAGGACAAGAATGTGAGTTCTTCTTATTATCGGGCTTGCCTTTTCAATTCACATCTATGAGGGAGGATTCATCTATCTCTTGCTCGCTTCGATCGGACTCTGACAGCTTAGGGAAGAATGATGGGTCGCTAACGAGGCCCCTAAATGACTGCTCAGAAGGCCTGCCTATTTTTTTCCCAATCTGTCAGTTGCTTATCCCTCTCTCATGAAAATGGTCTCTCCTCTCCCGGCAGTTAGACTCATGTCTATAGTCAGTTGCTAAGATGATTCCCATTCAAGCATTCTCATTCAATGTCAATGTTGCCTTATTTTTTTATTTTTTTAATTCCTTTCTTTCTACTAGTTCTTAAATAAGCAATTTACAGGAAGTAAACGAAGTCTTTCCTTCCAAAATCCACTCCTGAAGTCACGTCTTTCAGTACAGGGACTGAAGTAAAGTACTTTCGAGTTGCTCTTTTCCCAAAGTCCTCCTTCCAACTTAGTTAGAAATACCAACTCTAAATAGCTTTAGCATTTGTTGAGTTGAAAAGGTATTTATAAACTCTAGAGCTTAGGGGAAGGTTTGGAACCCTAGTAGCAGAATGGAATCAGTTTACCGGGCTAACATCCATGCCAACACGAGTAGTTTAACTTATCACTACCTCGTAAGGGCGTTGAGAATTGTTTTTGCTTTTTTTGCTAAAAACATTTTCAAAAGTATTCAAAGAGCCTTTGCATAGTTTACGAATTCTGCTTAGTAGGGACCTAAACACAGGAATTGTTTTTCTCAGAGTCAGACCATGCCTTATGAAGAAAGGGGGAGAAAGGACGGATCACATGTCGATCTGTGATCAAAGAAAACTATACCTAAAGAATGGTATACAGATTGACAGGCACAAAAGGGTAGGCTTGGCTATTAATCTATGCTCATTGATGAGACGGGGACATATAGAAGAAAGTATACCCTTTGTCACCCCCTTGTCACTTAAAAGTAAAGAAGAGATACACACTTTGGAATCCAAATTAGGTGGGATTTAGGATTGAATCAAATAGCGAATGCACTTGCGGTTAAGACAGGTCCTGCATATCCTACCTAATGCAATTGACCGACTCGCCATTTCTTTCCTTCAATAATGCCTCCGATTCACTTCAAGACGCTATTTACCAAGGAAAGACTACCCTTTTTTGAATAGAAGAAGCCGAAGGGGTGAACGAGCGCTACGGTAACGAGCTATAAGAAAGATGAGCGGAGCATTCCTTCTACCGACCTTTATAAGAGTAGGGGAGTGTGGTAAGATAGATAGGCGTCCAATCCTGTAGCAGCTAGTTTCTCGGCCTTAGTCTTGGGCTGATCTCAGACATTAATAAACACATTTGTACTTCGATCCAATCAATCGATCGATCAAGAGGCTAATCTCTTTTGTTTGGGCAGGTAGCTAAAAGAAAGTCCTCGCTTACTCTTGAACAAGGGAAGGGCAGCAAATAATTAGCTTCAATTGAACAAGCATAACCTTGAAAAAACAACTGGTAGGCCGACGTTGAACGCTTCAACTTGGCCACTGAAGAAGGAGAAGGTTGGGCGATAGACTAGGCCAATTTACTGCGCCATGCCATGGTTTAAGCTTTAGGATCCATAGATGGAACTCTGTTTAGGTATTAGGGAGGGTATGACACCACTCAGCACCGCTCCGTGGGGTGGTGTTCAATGCCTAACAAAAACGGCCAAAAGAAAAAAAGGGATGTATGGCTGAGGGGAGGAGAGAAAGAACGCATGCATGGAGATTCTGTCTGTCGGAGGTTCGAGAATCTATGAAAGGACATCTAAGGCTAAGGTTACAAAGTAAAGGAAGTTCATTATTGAGAGAAGGGGTGATATCGTCTTGCTTTCTAGGAGAGAGGAAGCTTTCGGACCATCTTTACCATCTAGATAGCTAGCGATCACTCAGCAATGAACACTAACTGAAAGAAGCCGGGAAAAAGTACCTATCCCTTATGGGAATCAAACCCGTGTCTTCGACATGAAAAGACGATGTCCTAACCACTGGACGAAAGGGACCAAAAATCCATTCTTCATATACCTCAGCGCTGAGAATAGAAGTGGTTCGTTTTGTTTCTATACGCAATTCAATATTTCGTTTGTCTTCATGTTGGCGATTTCTGATGTGAATTCGGTGGGTCGTCCCCCCTTCCTATGGGTTACTCCACCGACCCAGTGACATACCAACCACGCACCTTCTCTTTCTCCGATCATAAATCCCTCTGATCCCTTTATTTGTCTTTCATCCCCCCTGAATAAGTAAGACCCCACTCTTTCGAATTCAAAAAAAGGGGGCGAAGCGCCCATTTAAAGGGGTGAAGACCGATGCAACAGTAAGAAAAAAAGTACGTTGAGGTTATGAAGTCACTTAGTCGAACTAGAAAACTATAAAGAAAGGGAGGCTAAGGTTACGAAGTAAGGTCAGCTGGTTAAGGAAAGCTCAGGTTATCAAATTGCTTACCCGTTAATTAATTTAAATATTAAAGAAAAATGAAAGTAGTAGTGAGGCATCGGTACAGAGTTGCGTCAGTTGTGGATATAGACTAGGCTAAGCGACAGACTTCATCTCTTCTATTTTCTTCACTTACACCTTACACTTCAGCTGAGTCTAACGAGGCTCAGGTGTGGAGCCTTCCACTGTGGACCGAGACTACGCAAAGGTAGAACACCATGGAAACTTCACTGACTGTATCATCTACCTTGATTTTGCTACGCTCAATAATAACCTGGAATAGCGGAAATAGGTTCGTGTTCCGCTTCCAAAGTCAGTCGTCTTTGCCCAAGTGTGAACTGCAGATGACTCTCCAGTGATTCCATTCCTTCTTATTGTACGTATGGGTCAAACCAACCCAAATGGGAAGAAGAGGGTCAGCCAAACTGCGGTCCACTTTGTGCGTTTGCTGAGCAGACCACTCAGGCATTTTAGAAAAGAGAAGGGAACTTCTCACCCCGAGGGAGGCGGAAAGCGGTAGCTTCTAGAATGGAAGCTTCTCTTATACATTTTTAGAGCGTATCGCTATTTTAAAATAAAAAAGGTTTGTGGATGAAGTAATCGGAATGACAAGTGGTTACGGTTGCGGAAAGCGGAGAAATTTGGGAACCGTCGGTTACCTTTTGAATCAAAGTAGCGACAATCCAAGTATTACGACTACAGGGGAAAAGCAAAGCTTTATAGCCAGCTTCGTTTCCTCCTCGCTTCTTTCCTGGCGGCTAGCTTCTCAAGTGGGTGGCTTGGTAAGCAAGCTATCTTCAGCATTGGTAAAATCCCTATCAATAATAGGCCGGAATGGTGGGGAAGGAGGCCCTCCCTACTTCAATGGAAAGAGGGGAATCACCGTTTCACAGCCGCTCCTCTACAACTACCTTTTGCCCAACATGATCACGAACGAAGACTGAGAATTGCATAGATATGAGGACGAAATGAACCATTTGTCCTGATCAGAATGATTGAAGAAAGAAAGAGAATGGTGGCTCCTTACGCCCAAGGGACATCGTCGGAGAACAATGTCGGGGACAAGATGAGAACCTTTCGTTGGTTACGCCCTTGTTGTGCCGGTTCTTCCATATTTAGATATGGAGATAGATCCATATAGAGATCTATATCTTTCTATTGATAAATAGATCTATTGAGAAATGGATATTGATCCGGTTTCAAGATCTATGAACAAGAGAGATCCCTAAATATCCATTTGAGAAAATATATGAATAGATAGGGCGAAGCCAGCTAAAGGAAGGTCGCGTTAGCGCCCCTTATTTCACTAAAGCAAGAAGGGAGAAAGTTGACTTTGAGAAAGAAGGGCTTCTATTTAGATTGGTTTCTTAGTAAAAGATAAGGCAAGAAGCAAGGGCGTAGCAACTGCGTGAAGTTGCGCCTTAGCGCATCCGTTTTCTTGCTCGTTAGCGCCCCCCCTAACCCTATTATTTATATTATAGTCATAAAGGAACTAAAGGAAATTTGATAACCTTACTAATAAAAAGGGGATGCGCTCAAGCATGCGAAGAATGCTCGAAGAGTTTATCTTATATTATAGAATAGTTTGTAGAAAGGGGATTCTTCAAATATCCCATGTTGTAGGGGCTTCAAATAAATCTTGTAGTTTAGGGGTGCACAGGTTTTTCACCCTATACAAGACAAGGGGCTAGCGTGCAATGGCTTTCTCTGATAGAGGCTCGCTTCTTCAAGTTCAAGTTCCGCTTGTTTCTTCTCATTTTGATAGGAGTAGGTGCTTGCAGCTCGCTCGCTGTCTAATAAATGAACCTTCACTGCCCGCCCGGCCCCTATCTTTAATCTTAAGTAAAGTGAAGTCAAATCAATGAAGTGAACAGCCCAGCCTCATTGTTTGAAGCTTTGCTAGGAAGCTTCTACTTGTTGAAGCTTTGTTTCCCCTAATTTCGAAACACAACAATAAATTTGCCACTATAGAATAGGAAAAAGCTTCTCTTTGATAAGCGGTCATAGGGGAGTTCAGAAAGGATCTGATCGTAGATATAGACTTCAACCTGTATGGGGGTAGGGGTGTATGTAGCCAAGTGGATCAAGGTAGTGGATTGTGAATCCACCACGTGCGGGTTCAATCCTTGTCGTTCGCCCATCAATAAATGGACCGTTTGTTTCAGAGACACAAGACAAACCTAGAAAGAATTTATTCTGCAAGTCATCTCGAGGCTTTCAAACGCATCGAAGCAATTGGTATCCAATTGAAAGATAGAAAGCATAGAGTTGCGTCGCCTACTTGCTGAAAGCAAAAATGGAATGGCTGATCATGAATTCTATGACGATTTTAAGACCTCACTAATCAGCAAACCACTTTTTAGTTCATAATTAATGAACCCCCGAATTAATAAAAAATATCCCTTCCCTTTTACTAAACCATGGGGAGCCCCGAGTAGTTCACCGGACAAATTGAGTTGTCGTGACGATACCTTTCAACATCAGAAAAAACTTCTCTTCATCACGAGACTGATCAGATCTGCCGTAGACACCCGAGAGATCTTCACAAAGCAGGCTAAAATAAAAGACTAAGAAGCGCTGCAAGCGAGCAAAGATTTATGCTTTAATTTCTTTGTTGAGATTGAAATCAAGTTAAAAGGTTAGGTATAATGCACGCAGGCCAAGTCAAGAAAAGGACTTCCTTACTTTTCATTCATAGTAGTCTTAATGATTAGTAGTTTGAAGCCTTAAGAAAGCGATTGTTTTGGGCACTCGCTTCCTTCGTCTTAAGTCAAGTTTAGTTTACTTTTTCGATTTGGAACTCTTAGTTGAGCTGATGGCGAGATCAATTTTTTGTTCGAGGTTCAAGAGGAAGGAGAGGAACCACCGCCCAATGGTGCTTTTGCGAATGTACAAACACCGGTGGCTAATACCTTCTCGAGACTATCGAACCTGAAATCCACTTTCCATCACTCCTTTTAGGTTGGCATAATATAGAAAGAGCGTGCCAAGAAACAACACATACCTATCACTTTTGGAAGGTTTGGAACCCTTACTCAACATGGGTCCAAAAACCCAACATACACTTTTGTAGAGCGTATAAGGGGAAAAGAGCTCTTGCATTGTTAGCCACTTCTCAGCATTTACTGCCTGAGTTGTTGACCATCACCTGACCTCACACGGGAGGCCCCGTGCCGAGTGACTCTCCCCCAAAAAACTCTATATTCAGCCACATGTGCGGATGTGAAAGGATTTTATGGTCTCGGTCATTCGTCTATAAAATATCAATTCTATCAATCATTCCATTTCAGAATCAAGTCCCTCCTGAATAAGTAAGGCCCCGTGATTCCCCAAACCAGCTCCTGGCCTTACCCGGCAGAACCGGCCGGGGGTATTCGGCATGGGCAGAGAGAGCATCTTAAGGGTTACTTCACCTTTGGTGATCAAACACCAACCCGGGCAATCACTAGCTACTGTCGATGGAATTTTGATTGAAACTATTCATAAAAAAAAGCAGCCTAAAGCCCCACCCGCCTTTTCTATATAGCCGCATAACCATAATAAGTTTTCTCTAATTCCATACCAAACCAAGACCTTTCCTACAAGGAAAGAAAGAACCTGCGACTCCCCTTTTTGAATACCCCCCTCACTCCTTCTTGGGTGAGTTCTTTTTTACGGAATTTAGGGATTCTTGTCTTTCGCTCATATTGTCTCCTATAGAGATGGATTGATATGGGGCTTTCTACTTCTTACCTATTCACTTATACTTGAACCGTTCAACGAGTTGTAACAATCCGAAGGAAAATCTCCTGGCTCAGCACTAGCCAACTTGTGGGGTGTCATATACCCTGCAGACAACAACCGCAGCAGTCACCAGTCTGGTCCCCTACCTCACAAAGTAGCTTGATGGCCGAACCACTCCCAAGGCAAATAGTGCCCTTGGGTCCGACCCGCACCGACCGGCTGAGACTCCACGCAGTAGAAGCGAACTGAATTGGTATTCGTCTACGAGAGGCGCACTCGTATGCCTTTCAAGGCTTCCCCCTTGTAAATATTCTCAGTTGAGAAAGCAGAACCTCACCTCTTTCTGTTGCTGAACATTAACATACTTTAGATCTACTAGAGCGTGTAGATCTACTAAACTACAATGAAAGAAGTTGGTATAAATACAACTCTTTCTAAACCACTAAAAACAGTCACCAACAATAATCAGTCTACCTACGCAACAATGTAGAGAGACGTTCGACTCCACGTGTCCGTTGAACAGTTCCGAAGTAGCAAGACGAGTGAATGAAAACGCTGTAAGCAGTAGTGAATACTTTTTCCATGGATATAAACCCCTCCGACGGAAACGTTCCCTTAGTCACTATAGACTCAACTCGCTGTGAACCTTTTCGATTATTAGTAGCGGCTCGTGAAGTGGCCCACTTTCTTTACAAAGAAGGATACATGCCCTTTTACTTGATATTATATTAGTAAAGTCAAGCCTAGGGGTTAGTTATTTTTCTTTTGAATTCATTTTATAGTGAGGGAAATAGAGCCATCTAAACTCCCTGGACTCGGGAGGAACAGAAATGTAATGACCCAACCGGTCATTTTGTGAGTTGTAGACTATCCCCCATTTACTACTCATTTCATGATTTATATCTTCTATTGACTTACCGGGGTAGTTGGTTCGGGTAGGAGAGGATTCAGAATGAATTAAGACACTTAGTCTCAAGGTTGAAAGCTTAAGTTGAAAAGGTTTGCCAGATGTTGAATTATGTATAAAGGAATGGTGTTTCGATGGTTCCGTTAGCTCTGTTGGGTTATTTTAGACTTAGGAGTGTGTCTGGATTGTGATTTGGAGGTCTGTAGTAGAATTAGGCTTGAAATAGCAAAAGTTAGAAATTTAGAAGTTTGACCGAGAGTGGACTTTGTGGTTGTCGGGCTCAGATTGGGGTTACGGGAGTTGGAGTAGGTTTGTGGTGTCATTTGTGACTTGTGTACAAAATTTGAGGTCAATCGGACGTGATTTGATAGGTTTTGGCATCGTTTGTAGAAGTTGGAATTCCTTAGTTTTCATTAGTCTTGAATTGGGGTGCGATTCATGTTTTTGATGTTATTTGATGTGATTTGAGGGCTCGACTAAGTTTGTATTGTGTTTTAGAACTTGTTGGTATATTTGGTTGAGGTTCCGGGGGCCTCGGGTGGAGTTCGGATGGTTAACGGATCAAGTTTAGAATTTGAAAGACTGCTGAAGTGCACCAAGTCTGGTGCGATCGCACCTGCGGAGTTTTGATCACAGGTGCAAGCTCGCATACGCAAGTAGGGAAACGCATAAACGGTTGGAAAGAAGTGGGCAGTGGTCATAGGTGCGAGGTTATTTTCCGCACCTGGGCGGTCGCAGATGCGGCGCTTTGGGCGCAGAAGCGGAGTTTGGCCAGCTGGGGGAGTTGTGCAGGTGCGAAGGTCATTTTCGCACCTGCGAGTTTGCATATGCGGAGGAAGTATCACAGAAGCGAAGGGGGCCTGGTGAGGCAGGTCCGCAGAAGTGGAGGAATGTCCGCAAAAGCAGAACATCAAGTGCGGTTAAGTGATCCGCAGAAGCGAAAAGGCTGGACAGTGTATCAAAACGATGGTTCCGAGATTTTCTTCATTTTTGAGCATTCCAAGCTCGGGATTAGGCGATTTTGAGAGGGGTTTCAAAGGGATTCTTGAGGTAAATCACTTGTATTTAAATTGCTCAATAATTTTGTTTCCCCATTGATTTTCTCGCCTAGATTGTGTGGTTTTAAGGTGTAATTTGGGGGTTTGAGGCTAGGGATTTGGAAAGTTTAATTTGGGGATTTGAGTGGCGATTTGATGTCAGATTTTGGTAAATTTGGTATGGTTAGACTCGTTGTTGAATGGGTGTTTGGATTTTGTGACTTTTATTGGATTCCGATATATAGGCCCGGGGGCGGCTTTTGAATCGACTTTTTGACTTTTGATTTATACCTTAGTATTACTTATGGAATTGATTCCTTTGGCCCATGTTGATTGTATCGAACTGTTTTGTGGCTCGATTAGAGGCATTTGGAGGCCGATTCGCGAGGCAGGGCATGTTGGAGTAGAGATTTGCACAGTTTGAGGTAAGTAACACTTCTAAACTTGGTTCTGAGGGTATAAATCCCTGAATTACGCTTTATATGATTTGTTTAGAGGTGACGCACATGCTAGGTGACGGGCGTGTGGGCGTGCACCATAAAAATTGTGACTTAATGGCTTTTGCGGAGTTGCATAATCAAATAATCATGTCATTATCTACATATCCTCCACGTGTTAGAGGAATTGAGCTGAGACTCATGTTAAAGACCATGGTTAGGCTATGTGCCGATAAATTTTGGACCCACAGAGGTCTTATTGCTATTGAATTACTTGGTTAAATTTACAATTTTGTGCAACTCATGGCGGTTGCTGAGTTGCGGAGTCCAGACATTTGGAGATCATCGAGGTAGCTGCTGGGCATTCGCAAACCTTGACTCTCCTCCCTTATCTTTCATTTTATTTATTTTAGTTTTATTTTTTAGACAGTGTACCAGAATATATCTTTATATAGATACTCATGTACTCTGTGACACCCCGGTTTTGGGATAGATTATGTATTGAATTATGATTTCCTATCCTATTTGAAAGATTTTCCTTTAATTAAGTTGTTTCATATCTTTCAAAGATTTATAGTGTTGGAAATGTATGAGTAGTCAGCTTGCCTAGAACTATGATAGGCGCCATCATGACGGGTTGGTTTTGGGTCGTGACATGTTGGTATAAGAGCCTAGGTTACATAAGTCTCACAAGTCATGAGCAGGTTTAGTAGAGTCTTGTGGATCGATACACTAACGTCTGTACTTATCTTCGAGAGGCTGCCGAACACTTAGGGAACTTCACATTCTTATATTCTTGTCTTGCGGATTTGTTGATTCTGGTAACTAAACTTCTGTTATTCTATTCTCTCACAGATGGTGAGGATACGTGCTATCGGTCAGGACGGACAGCCACCAGTACCTCCAGCTAGGGCCACGGGAGGTCGAGGTCGCGGTAGGGGCAGAGGTGTAGCTCATACAACAGCTAGAGCAGCACATGCAGATCCACCAGTTGCTCCAGCTTAGGAGCAGATACTAGTTATGGTTGAGCCGGTGGGGCCAGCTCAGGCACTAGCTGTGCCCATTGTGATTCCAGGCTTTCAGGAGGCTTTGGCTCAGATTTTGACTGTGTGCACCAGCCTTGCTCGGTCGGTTTCTGTTCCGACTACAGCAGCCACTTCTTAGGCCGGGGGAGGTATTCAGACTCCCGCTGCCCGTACTCTGGAGCAGGGGATGCACGGACTCCAGACACTAGGGGTACCACTAACCCAGCCGGTTGCAGCTGCTCAGGCCCAGGTGGGTCCCATTATGACTGATGATGAGCAGAGGAGACTAGAAAGATGTGGGACACTCCAGCCTCCATCATTCAGTGGGGCTAAATCTGTGGATACCCAGGACTTTTTAGACAGGTACTAGTGGATTCTTCGCACGTCAGTTATTCTGGAGACCAGTGAGGTCTCATTCACTACTTTTAGATTTAGTGGGGCTGCCTTCAAATGGTGGGAGGCTTATGAAAGGCCCAGGTCGGTCGGTGCAGCACCACTTACATGGCGTGAGTTCTTCGTTCTCTTCTTGGAGAATTTCGTACCACAGTCTCGCAGAGAGGAGCTGCGCAGAAGGTTTGAGTAGCTACGTCAGGATGGCATGTCCGTGACCCAGTATGAGATGAGGTTTTACGAGTTGTCTAATCATGCAGTTTGGTTGGTTCCCACAGATAGAGAGGGGATTAGAAGGCTCATTGATGGCCTCACATATCAGTTGCAGTTGCTTATGACTTGGGAGAGGGTATCTGGTGCTACCTTTGATGAGGTGGTTGATATTGCTCGGTAGAAAGAGATTGTCTATAGTTAGGAGCGTGAGGAAAGGGAGGCCAAGAGGCCTCGAGGTTTGGGTTGTCCCAGTGGTGTTCATTTTGGGGGACAGTCTTACCACAGTAGGGGTCATCTTTATAGGCCCGCTCAGATGGCTCATCCAGTCCACCATGGTGCATCATCTAGCCATAGTTCATACAGTGCCCGTCCAGGCCAGTCATCTCTTAGTGCTCTTCCAGATCAGAGTTCATCTCGTGCACCATCAGTTCAAGGTTCTTCTATACCAGGTTCTTCTGACAGTTACTCTGGTTTTCAAGTTCTACCTCAGTACTTGCCGCCATATTTCGAGAGGGGTTATTTTAATTGTGGAGATTTGGGTCACATAAAGAGATATTTGCCCCGCCTTTTGGGAGGTCCAGCTCAGCAGAGGAGTCAAACTATGAATTCATCACTAGTTACTTCACCACCCGCGCAACCATCTCGGGGTGAGGCTCAGGCAGCTAGGGGTTGCCCTAGAGGGGGGATCTGATTAGGTAGTGGCCAAGCACGATTCTATGCTCTTCCTGCCAAATTAGATGTTGTCGCTTCAGACACAGTGATCACAGGTATTTTCTCAGTATGCCACAGTGATGCTTCTGTATTATTTGACCCTAGTTCCACTTATTCGTATGTATCATCATATTTTGCTCGTTATGTGGATATGCCCTGTGAGTCCTTAGTTTTATATGTTCATGTATCCACACCTGTGGACAATACTATTATTGTGGACCGTGTATATTGGTTATGTGTAGTGACTATTAGGGGATTGGAGACTAGAGTTGATCACTTATTTCTTAGTATGGTTGATTTCGACGTGATCTTAGGTATGGATTGGTTGTCTCCATGTCATACTATGATGGATTGTCACGCTAAGATCATAACGTTTGCGATGTCGGGGTTGCCAAGGATCGAGTGGAAAGGTTCTCTAGATTATGTTCCCCGTAGAGTGATTTCTAATCTGAAGGCCCAAAGGATGGTTGGGAAGGGTTGTTTATCTAATTTGGCTCTGTGGCGAGAGTTGGGCACCCAAGTTGGGTTGAGTACAACATTTCACCCTCAGACGGACGGAAAGTCCGAGCGCACTATTCAGATATTGGAGGATATGCTACGTGCTTGTGTCATAGATTTCGAGGGTTCTTGGGATCAGTTTCTGCGACTCATCGAATTTGCCTACTACAGTAGCTACTAGTCGAGCATTCAGATGGCTCCGTATGAGGCTTTGTATGGGAGACGGTGTCGATCTCCGGTGGGTTGGTTTTAGCCGGGTGAGGCTAGGCTATTGGATACTAACTTGGTTCAGGATGCTTTGGACAAGGTTAAATTGATTTAGGATCAGCTTCGCACGACGTAGTCCAAACAGAAGAGTTATGCCGATAGGAAGGTTCGGGATGTTTCTTTCATGGTTGGGGAGAAGGTACTGCTATATGTTTCACCCATGAAGGGCGTTATGAGATTCGGGAGGAATGGCAAGTTGAACCCTCGGTATATTGGTCTGTTTGAGGTACTTCAGAGGATTTGAGAGGTGGCTTACAAGCTTTCCTTGCCACCTAGTTTGTCGAGTGTACATCTAGTGTTTCATGTTTTTATGCTCCGTAAGTATGTTGGCGACTCGTCTCATATTTTGGATTTTAGCACGATTCAGTCGGATGGTGATTTGACTTATGATGTGGAGCCGGTGGCCATTTTGGATTGGCAGGTTCGAAAGTTAAGGTCAAAAGACATAACTTCAATGAAGGTAAAGTTGAGAGGTTAGCCAGTTGATGAGGCTACTTGGAAGACCGAGCGGGAGATGCGGAGCAGATATCCACACCTATTTGAGACTCCAGGTACCTTTCTAGACCCGTTCGAGGACAAACATTTGTTTAAGAGGGAGAGTATGTAACGACCCAACCGATTGTTTTGAGAGTTATAGCCTTGTTCCCGTATTTTCTACTCATTTCATGCTTTATAACTACTATGTGACTTGCCGAGATAGTTGGTTCGGGTCCGAAGAGATTTCAGAATGAATTGAGACACTTAAACTTAAGGTTGAAAGCTTAAGTTGAAAAGATTGATCGGATATTGACTTATGTGTAAAAGACTCCGGAATGGAGTTTCGATGGTTCCATTAGCTCCGTTGATTTTGGACTTAGGAGTGTGTCCAGATTGTGATTTGGAAGTCCGTAGTTGAACTATACTTGAAATGGCGAAAGATGGAAATTTAGAAGTTTGAGCGAGAGTAGACTTTGTGGTTATCGGGTTCAGATTGGGGTTTCGGGAGTTGGAGTAGGTCCGTGGTATCATTTGTGACTTGTGTGCAAAATTTAAGGTCAATAGGATGCTATTTGATAGGTCTCGACATCGTTTGTAGAGGTTGGAATTCCTTAGTTTTCATTAGGCTTGAATTGGGGTACGATTCGTGTTTTTGATGATGTTTGATGTGATTTGAGGGATCGACTAAGTTCGTATTGTGTTTTAGGACTTGTTGGTATATTTGGTTAAGGTCTCGGTGGCCTCGGGTGGAGTTTGGATGGTTAACAGATCAAGTTTGGAATTTGAAAAACTACTGAAGTGCTCTGCGGAGTTTTGATCACAGGTGCAAGCTCGCATACGCAAGTAGGGAAACGCATAAACGGTTGGAAAGAAGTGGGCAGTGGTCATAGGTGCGAGGTTATTTTCCGCACCTGGGCGGTCGCAGATGCGGCGCTTTGGGCGCAGAAGCGGAGTTTGGCCAGCTGGGGGAGTTGTGCAGGTGCGAAGGTCATTTTCGCACCTGCGAGTTTGCATATGCGGAGGAAGTATCACAGAAGCGAAGGGGGCCTGGTGAGGCAGGTCCGCAGAAGTGGAGGAATGTCCGCAAAAGCAGAACATCAAGTGCGGTTAAGTGATCCGCTGAAGCAAAAAGGCTGGACAGTGTATCAAAACGATGGTTCCGAGATTTTCTTCATTTTTGAGCATTCCAAGCTCGGGATTAGGCGATTTTGAGAGGGGTTTCAAAGGGATTCTTGAGGTAAATCACTTGTATTTAAATTGCTCAATAATTTTGTTTCCCCATTGATTTTCTTGCCTAGATTGTGTGGTTTTAAGGTGTAATTTGGGGGTTTGAGGCTAGGGATTTGGAGAGTATAATTTGGGGATTTGAGTGGCGATTTGATGTCGGATTTTGGTAAATTTGGTATGGTTAGACTCGTGGTTAAATAGGTGTTCAGATTTTGTGACTTTTATTGGATTTCGAGATGTGGGCCCGATGACCGGCTTTTGAGTCGACTTTTTGACTTTTGATTAATAGCTTAGTATTTACTTATGGAATTGATTTCTTTGGCCTGTGTTGATTGTATCGAACTGTTTGTGGCTAGATTAGAGGCATTTGGAAGCTGATTCACAAGGCAAGGGTATGTTGGAGTAGAGATTTGCACGGTTTGAGGTAAGTAACACTTCTAAACTTGGTTCTGAGGGTATAAATTCCTGATATACGTGTTATATGATTTGTTTGGAGGTGACGCACATGCTAGGTGACGGGCGTGTGGGCGTGCACCATAGAAATTGTGACTTAATTGATTCCGTGGAGATGCATAATCAAATAATCATGTCATTATCCACATATACTCCACGTGTTAGAGGAATTGAGCTGAGACTCATGTTAAAGATCATGTTTAGGCTATGTGCCAATATTTTTACGACCCACAGAGGTCTTATTTCTATTGAATTACTTGTTTAAATTTACAATTTTGTACTCAGTCACATCTATCATTTGCATATTTGTAACGACCCGACCGGTCATTTTGAGAGTACTAGCCTCGAGCCCCTATTTATTGCTCTCTCTATTTCATTATGTGGTTACGTAACTTGCCGGGAGAATTTGTTTTTGGTTTCGGAGTGAAATGGGACACATAGTCCCTAAAATGGAAGTTTAAGTCGTAGGAATCGACCGTTGTTTGAATTGTGTGAAGACGACTCCGAAATGGAGTTTTGACGGTTCCTATAGCTCTATAGAGTGATTTTGGTCTTAGGAGCGTATTCGGGTGTTGAATTGGAGGCCCGTAGGTCATTTAAGTGTCTATTGGCGAAAGTTCGAAAATTGGATGATTTTTCAGAAGTTTGACCGGGAGTGGAGTTTTTGATCTCGGGGTCGGATTCTGATTTCGGAAGTTGGAGTAGGTCTGTAATGTCAATTATGACTTGTGTGTAAAATTTGAGGTCAATCGGACTTGATTTGATAGGTTTCGGCGTTAGATGTAGAAGTTTGAAGTTTTAAAGTTCATTAGGCTTGAATCGATGTGCAATTCATGTTTTTAGCATTGTTTGATGTGATTTAAAGGCTCGACTAAGTCCGTATGATATTTTAGGACTTGTTGGTAAGTTTTGTTGAGGTTCCGGGGGCCGCGGGTGGATTCCGGATGGTTAACGGATCAAATGTAGAATTGTGAGAATGGCTGAAGGCACCAGCTCTGGTGTAATCGCACCTGCGCAAGATTGGCCGCAGGTGCGAGCCCCGCAAAAGAGGCACAATGATCGCAAAAGCGGCCTGGAGAAGTGTGGGTAGAGCTCGCAGATGGAGCCGCAGAAGCGGACTTCTTCTCGCAGAAGCGGATAGGAGATCGCAGAAGCGGTGCAAGGCAGCCTGGGCAAAACGCAGAAGCGGTGCTTTTTTCGCAAAAACGGGACCGAAAATGTGGCCAAGTAATCCGCAGAAGTGAAAACACTGGGCAGACACTATTAATTCAAGGGTTCGGGATTTTTATCATTATTGGACATTTTGAGCTCGGGTTTGGCGATTGTTGAGAGCATTTTCGAGGGATTTCTTGAGGTAAGTCCCTTGTGCTTATTTTTGAGCAATAATCTTATCTCCCCGTTGATTTTTCCACCTAGTTAGTGTGTATTTAAGGTGAAATTTGGGAGTTTGAGGCTAGAGATTTGGAGAGTTTAATTTGGGGATTTTAGTAGCGACTTGGTGTCTAATTTTGGTAATTTTGGTATGGGTGAACTCGATATAGAATGGGTGTTCGTATTTTTGTGACTTTTACCCGATCCGAGATATGGGTCTGAGTCAACTTTTTGGGGCAATGTTTTGATTCTTTGCTAAAGTCGTAGATTTATGATTTAAATTAGTTTCTTGTAGTTGTATTCATGATATGTAATTGCTTTTGGCTAAATTTGGGCCATTCGGAGTCGGAAAGCCGAGGGAAATGCATCCTTATCGATTGATTGAGCGAGATTTGAGGTAAGTGACATGTCTAACCTTGTGGGGGGGAAATCCCCTTCGGATTTGGTACTGTTGTAACAATTTGTGATATGTGAGCGCCGTGTACGCGAGGTGACGAGTGCGTACATGGGCTAATTGTTGAAATTTTGGTTCTTGCTGAGTTGTCTTCTTTTAAATTCCTTAACTGAGTTGCCTTAGCATATGTAGTGATCATGATTAGCCTAGTATCGCATGTCTAAGTGCCTTAACTCTTACTTGCAATTTGTGCAACATGCTTAGTTGAATTACCTGCTTCCCTTGATTTGAATTAAATCTTTAACTGTAAGATTTCTTGCTGTAAATTCGTTGTTCCTTCGGTTCGATTATTTGCTGCATATTTACTTTGGGATTACGAGACGGTACCTCGGGAGATCCCCCTATCTTGCATATTTACTTTGGGACTACGAGGCGTTTACTCGGGAGATCCCCTTTATCTTGCATATTTACATTGGGATTACGAGGCGGTTCCTGGGGAGATCCCCCTGTCTTGCATATTTACTTTGGGACTACGAGGTGGTTCCTCGGGAGATTTCCCTATCTTGCATATTTACTTTGGGACTACGAGACGTTACATCGGAAGATACCTCCTCTCGTGCATATTTATATTTGGGATTACGAGGCAGTACCTTGGGATCGCCCCTGTTGTTTACCTCTATTTGTTGTGCTGTTATTTTCTGAAGTTTCTCGTTGTTTAAATTCTCAGTCATTTCAAATAATATTATATCTTCTACCTTGCTTATCTTTTAAACCAGTAGGGCCCTGACCTGACCTCGTCACTACTCTACCGAGGTTAGGCTTGGCACTTACTGGGTACCATTGTAGTGTACTCATACTACACTTATGCACATCTTTTTGTGCAGATCCAGGTTCTTTCCACCAGACCAGATACCAGTGAGTTGGACCGCACGTGGAGACTTCAAAGTATATCTGTCAGCGTCCGCAGACCTCGGAGTCCCCCTCTATCCTTACTATGTTATTTTTCTTATTCTCTTTAGACTCTGATGTATAGAGACACTTAATATTTGCTCTTAGAAGATTGTGACTTATTTCCACCGGGTTTTGGGAGTTGTAATTAGTGCTTTGCAGTTGTATATTTATTTCATGTGTTCAAGAATTGGGCTTCAGTTCTATTTTATGTTATTCCGCATATTTGTTAGGCTTACCTAGTCTTAGAGACTAGGGGCCATCACGACATCCTACGGAGGGTGAATTGGGGTCGTGACAATATCATATCTCAGTCTCTGTTGCCATTCATTGATACATCATGTCATCATGTTGGGTCGATTTTAATGAGCATTGTGAGCCCGAGAGACTGGAGAGAGAGTGAGGTCGAGGGCCTAATTGTAAGTCATAATTATGGGATCGGGCTGCACGCCGCAGCATATTTTTATTTATTTATGCCCGGATCTATCTTATTACAGCGCTTGGGCTGAAGGAGCCCCTTCAGAGTCTGCACCCCCATAGTGAGCGCAATTGATATTATATTTGGGATGGAGTTCCCTAGCATGGAGTTGTCCTATATATTCACATTTGGGATGGAGTTCCTTGGGCATGGAGTTGCCTATACATTATACTTGGGATGGAGTTCCCTGGGCTAAACCTGCCCCGGACTGTACTGAGTGATTGAGTACCCTGAGAGTGTGAGTACGTGAGGCTTCCATTGTAGTGTACCACATACAGCATGCACAGTGGCATGTAGGTATAGAAATGTCATATCCCTCGTATCATTTAGGGTTCGTCTATTTCACTTGTATTGAGTTTTTATCTGATGAACTTGAAAACACACCTATATTTCTGCACTATTATTTCTATATTGAACTGTACCTGCTGAGTTCATCACTACTTTCAGTCCAAAAGTTAGATTTGTTACTTATTGAGTTGGTTGTACTCACGCTACACCCTGTACCTCGTGTGCAGATCCATATGTTTCCGGTCACGACAGTTGCTGAGTTGCGGAGTCCGGACATTTGGAGATCATCGAGGTAGCTGCTGGGCGTTCGCAAACCTTGACGCTCCTCCCTTATCTTTTATTTTATTTATTTCAGTTTTATTTTCTAGACAGTGTACCAGAATATATCTTTATGTAGATGCTCATGTACCGGTGACACCCCAATTGTGAGAGATATTATGTATTGAATTATGATTTCCTATCCTGCTTTTAAAAGATTTTCCTTTAATTAAGATGTTTCATATCTTTCAAAGATTTAAAGTGTTGGAAATGCTTGAATAGTCGGCTTGCCTAGTACTATGATGGGCGCCATCACGACGGATTAGTTTTGGGTCATGACAAGAAGAATGCACCAACAATCAGCCCAATTGGCGATGTTTACTGGTTAGCCTTAAAATAATATAATCAGGCAGACAAAGAAGTTTGTTTATTAAGAAGGCGAAGCAATAGCATAAAGCTCTAAGAGTGTCAACAGTATGTCTAATTGCCTTTCCTTTGCTACTAATTTCTTAAATTTCTAAGTAAAAGATTATTTTTGGGTCATATAGAGGCAAAAATTAGAGATTAATATGAAAGGAAAGTAAAACAACTGTCGACTTTTGAAGTTGCACGGTGTCATTGCAGTTGTCGACTTACTTTAGGAGGATTCAGACACGTATGCCCGAAACTGAGAGCAGTTTATATAGTCAATCTTCATCACTACCAATGTTTCCCAGCTTTTCCAAAAACACCTATGCCTTTTGCACCAAATTCCAAGGAAATACTCAACTCACTCCAAACATCATGAAAAGGTGATGATGCAAGCAGTAAATTTAAAGGGGTTAATACTTACCCCCAACCTATAGGTGGGGAATAGTTGTTAGACATGATTAATATGAGATCAAAGATGCACTTATTTTGAACACCAGCACCTTAAGGTTTCAAATTTGGATACCGATTTTCATAAGATTTCTGTATCTATTTATACCAAAATGATCAACCTATGATGAATTCAAATTGTATTCATATACGGTAAAATATGATTATCGGGCTTCTGCTCTCACTTAAAAGCCAATCCATTTCGTGTGGTTTCCGATATTATTCATATACTCTAGTAAATTAGAAGTATAGAATGCAACATAATATACATACATACATACATACATACATACATACATACATACATACATACATACATACATACATACATACATACATACATACATATATACATACATACATACATACATACATACATACATACATACATACATACATACATACATACATACATACACATATATATAAACATATCGTACCAAAACAAAAGCAGCTCTAGATCAAGTGGTGTCCAATTTTTTGCATGTACAAATTATAGAAGGACCTGGTTCTTCTATGTGTTCCTTATACTATTATTGCGGAATAATAAATGCAGAAATTAAATAACATAAGGATTTTTACGTGAAAACCACCTGGCTCAAAAGGTAAAAAAACCACGACCTACTTCCCAGTAGGATTTTCCCAAACTCTCCACTAAATCACTAAGGTAAAAACTGCATTTACCAAACACTTTTGTAAACCTAGGATTAACTCTAATCCCATTGTGGCAACCAGCCTCTAACTGCTGCGACAACTTCAAGTTAACTCTAACTTGAATATTCTGAGTATCTATTACAATTGCCTCTAGATAAAGCTGAAAGGTACAATATGAAAACACCTACTATAATTGAACTAGAATAAAAGACAAACACTTGGAGCTGGTTCTTCTATCTGGTTCATGTAGCTTCAGGTTTGTACACTTGAATCACACACGAATTTCTTGCAAAACGCCTTGCTATTTTTCTCTCAATTCACGTTTAACTTCTTCTTAGGAGCGTCACCTGTAGAATGAGAACATCCTGCGATTTATAGAGTTAGTAGAGTAGAAAATAACTAGAGTTCTAATGCAACTCTTCCTTGGTGGAAGAGTTGTAATTGATCTCAACTTCTAACTCCTCCCTTATCTTGGATAGTGTTCTCTTTGATTAAGTAGTACTTCTTCTTATCAATTATGCAACATTTTCGATCAGGAGATATCAATTTTACCAAGTTAAGCTTATCTCCTTCACGTGCATCCCACATGCTCGAATCTGCTCGTGTCTATGCACACAATGGATGGACCTGGTTCATGCCTGAGCTTCCTTTGTCAATCTTCAAAACTAACCTTCACTTAGGCCAACAAATTCCCCCTTTTTGATGATGATAAACTATGTGCTTTTCATAAGCTTAGGCTCTGTTTCAACTTAGCTTAACATCAACATAATGTGCATAATCAGCATCAGCATAACTCACTAGATTGAAATTACTACCTTTTGGGTACCATAGACAGAGATCAGTGGTGCCTTTTAGATATCTCAAAATTCTCTTGACAGCAGTCAAGTGAGACTCCTTTGAATTTGCTTGAAATCTTGCACAAAGGCCTACACTAAAAACAATGTCAAGTCTACTAGCAGTGAGATACAACAATGAGCCAATCATTCCCCTATAAAACTTTTGATCGACAGATGAACCAGGTTCATCTGTATCCAACTTTGTAGTTGTTGTAATAAGAGTGTCAATTTCTTTGGAATCTTCCATTTTAAACCTTTTAAGCAACTCTTTTACATACTTCTGCTGATGGATCATAGTTTTATTTGGATTTTGTTTAATTTGTAAGCCTAAAAAGAAATTAAGCTCACCCATCATGCTCATTTCAAATTCACTCCCCATTAGTTTAGCAAATTCTTTATTTACCTTATCAGTAGTTGCTCCAAATATTATATCATCAACATATATCTGAACTACCAAGAGATCTTTACCTATTTCTTTCAAAAATAAAGTATTGTCAATTTTACCTCTCATGCTCAAGCAAAAACTTTGATAATCTTTCATACCATGCTTTTGGCGCCTGCTTGAGCCCATAAAGTGCTTTGTCAAGTTTGTACACATGATCAGGACTCTCCTTGCTTTCAAACCCCAGAGGTTGCTTAACAAACATTTCTTCCATTAGATAGCCATTGAGAAAGGCACTCTTGACATCCATCTGGTGGAGGGTGAATTCCATGTAAGCAGCAAAGGCTATAAGGAGTCTTGTTGCTTCCAACCTTGCAACTGGAGCAAAGGTTTCATCATAGTCTATGCCCTCCTCTTGGCTATATCCTTGAACCACCAATCTTGCCTTGTTCCTTGTGACAGTTCCATCTTCATCAAGTTTATTTCTGAAGACCCATTTTATGCCAATTACTTATCTGTCCAAGGGTCTTGGTACCAGATGCCAAACTTGACTCCTTTCAAATTGGTTGAGTTCATCTTGCGTTGCATTTACCCAGTTTGCATCCTGCAAAGCCTTAACAATATTTTTAGGTTCAATAGGAGATAAGAAAGCATCAAAAGCACAAAGATTCTTTAATGAAGATCTGATTTTGATTCTAGAGATTGGATCAGTAATTATGTTCTCAATGGGATGAGAACTTTGATACTTGTAAGGTTTCACAACCAACTGGTTTTCCCTTGATATTCCTTCAGTGTTTTGTTGATGTGGAACAAGTTCATGGACATGTTCCATTGAGGTTTGGGGATCATTTCTTCTTAGTTTTGTTCCCCCTGTCATGTTGCTCTGGGTGGAAGAACCTGTTCCATCACATGTTCCTTCTTCCAGTGCAGCTTCAGTATGGGTTGTGGTTTCATTTAAGTTTCTTACCAGCCCAATTGCTTCATCATCATGTTCCTGTCTCTCAAAAAATGTTAGTTTCATCAAAAACCACATGAACACTTTCTTCAACACACATAGTTCTTTTGTTATAGACTTTATAAGCTTTGATTTGTAAAGAATACCCCAAGAATACTCCCTCATCACTTCTGGGATCAAACTTACCCAGGGAGTCTTTACCATTATTGTGCACAAAGCACCTACATCCAAATGCCCTAAGATGGGAGATATTTGGTTTTCTCCCTTTAAGTAACTCATAAGGAGTCTTCTCTACAATAGGTCTAGTCATGCACCTGTTTATGATGTAGCATGCGGTATTTACAGCTTCTGCCCAGAAGCTTTGGGGCAGTTTACTAGAAAGAAGCATAGTCCTAGCCATATCTTCAAGTGTCTTATTCTTTCTTTCAACTACTCCATTTTGTTGTGGAGTCCTAGGAGTAGAAAAATTATGATCTATGCCATGCTCATCACAAAATTCAGCAAATTTAGCATTTTCAAATTCAGTGCCATGATCAGACCTGATTGATGCAAGTTGATTACCTAGTTGTTTCTGAGTTTTTGTAACAAAAGAAGTGAACATGTCAAATTCTTCATCTTTAGATGTTAAAAATAATGTCCAAGTAAACCTAGAGTAATCATCAACAAGCACCATAACGTATCTTTCACCACATCTTCTTAATGTTCTCATTGGACCACAGAGATCCATATGAACCAGTTCCATCGTTCTGGTGGTACTTACTACTTTCTTGCATTTAAAAGAGGATCTTACCTGCTTCCCCTTGCACAAGCCTCACAAACTTTGTCTTCCTTGAACTTGATGTTAGGCAGTCCTATCACCAAGTCCTTTGAGACTAATTTGTTGAGTTGACTCAGACTTGCATGTCCAAGACTCTTGTGCCAAAGGAGGGGATCATTGTCCAACAGACTTAAGCAAGTGAGTTCATTTTTTGACAGTCTAGACAGATCTAAAATATATATATATTGTTCACTCTTTTTCCTTGCAAAACAATCTTGTCAGTGGTAAGATTAATCCTATAGCATTTAGTAGAGGTGAATGCTACCAAGTTACCTCTATCACATAGTTGTGATACACTAATTAGACTGTATTTTAGGCTGTCTATCAAGTAGACATTCTCAATCGAGTGAGAGTCAGTCTTACCTACCTTACCAACCCTAATGATCTGACCTTTCTTCCCATTTCCAAAGGAGATATTACCTCCTCTGAGGTCCTCAAGTGAAAGGAACTGGTTCTTACTTCCTGTCATGTGCTTTGAGCAGCCACTATCCATGTACCATATTTGGCTGCTTCCCTTCACTTGGACTTCAAATTCCTCATCGGATTCTCCAATTGCCATAAGTGCTTGTTCATCTTCATCTTCATCTTCATCATCTGAGTCCTCATCTGAGCTTTCTCCCCAAGCAGCAACCATAGCCTTTGTTGATCCTTTGTTCTTCTTGGGATGAACCTGTTCCTTCTTTCTGTTTTTTCATTCAGCTATTTCCTTCTTCCATTCAATTTCCTATTGAGGGAAGTTTTTGATGTGCTGATCAGTCTTTCCACACTTGTAACAGCCCTCATTTGTCTGTTTTTCAGGAACACTTGGTTTGTTGTAGCCTCCACTTCTTGAAGAACCTTTCTTCTCATTAGGTACTTCTTGAAGTCCTTTGTGATCATAGTCATTTCATCATCTTCTAGATCAGAACCTTCAGTGATTCTGAGTGCTAGGCTCCTTTCCTTCTTGGGTACATCCATTTTCATGGTTTGCCTTCTAAGTTCATAAGCAGTGAGATTTCCAATTAGCTCATCCAACCTAAGAGTGGCAATGTTCTTTGATTCCTGAATGGCAATGATTTTGCTCTCCCAAGTAACTGGCAGAACCTTTGTCAGAATCTTCTCAACTCTGTCTTCTTCAGAAATAATCCTTCCAAGAGACTTAAGTTCATTTGTCAGTGTGGTGAACCTTGTATACATCTCTTGGATGGTTTCCCCTTCCTTCATCGTAAAATTCTCATATTGAGAATATAGTAGTGTTCCTCTGAACCTCTTCACTTGAGATGTTCCTTCATGGGCCACTTGCAAAGTGTCCCAGATTTCCTTAGCAATGGTACAACTTTGGATTCTAATGTACTCATCTGGACTGAGTCCACAACCAAGCTATTTTTTGGCTTTAGCATTCTTCTTTCATTTCCTCAAGTCGTCAGCAGTGCAGTCAGCTCTTGTTTTTGGAACCTCTTCTCCTTAGACATTTAGCTTCATGGTAGCCAGTGGACCATCTGTGACAATGTCTCATAGCTCATAATCTTCTCCTATGATGTGATCTCTCGTCCTGTTTTTCCACCAAGAGTAATACTGGCCGTTGAAAAGTGGTGGCCTAGCAGTGGATTGCCCTTTCCAGTTTCCAGGTGGTGCACTCATCTTGATCTTCTCCTAAGGTGTTAGCCTCTTCAAGGATAACCTGCTCTAATACCAATTGATGTTTTAACTTCAATACCACACAAGAAGGGGGTAATTTGTGTGGTGTCCAATTTTTCACGTGCACAGATTATAGAAGGACCTGGTTCTTCTATATGTTCCTTATACTATTGTTGTGGAATAATAAATGAAGAAATTAAAGAACACAAGGATTTTTACGTGGAAAATACCTGGCTCAAAAGGTGAAAAAACCACGACCTACTTCCCAGTAGAATTTTTCCAAACTCTCTACTAAATCACTGAGCCAAAAACTGCATTTACCAAACACTTTTGTAAACCTAGGATTAACTCTAATCCCGTTATGGCAACCAGTCTCTAACTGCTGCGACAACTTCAAGTTAACTCTAACTTGAATACTCTGAGTACCTATTACAATTGCCTCTAGATAAAGCTGAAAGGTACAATATGAAAATATCTACTACAATTGAACTAGAATAAAAGAAAAACACTTGGAGTTGGTTCTTCTATCTGGTTCATGTAACTTCAGGTTTGCACACTTGAATCACACACAAATTTCTTGCAAAATGCCTTGCTATTTTGCTCTCAATTCACGTTTAACTTCTGTTTTGTGTGTCACCTGTAGAATTAGAACATCCTGCGATGTATAGAGTTAGTAGAGTAGAAAATAACTAGAGTTCTAATGCTACTCTTCCTCGGTGGAAGAGTTGTAGTTGATCTCAACTTCTAACTCCTCCCTTATCTTGGATAGTGTTCTCTTTGATTAAGGAGTCCTTCTCATTATCAATTATGCAACCTTTTCGATCAGGAGATATCAATTATACCAAGTTAAGCTTATCTCTTTCACGTGCATCCCACATGTTCGAATCTGCCCGTGTCTATGCACACAAGGGATGGACCCGGTTCATGCCTGAGCTTCCTTTGTCAATCTTCAAAACTAACCTTCACTTGGGCCAACAAATTCCCCCTTTTTGATGATGACAAACCATGTACTTTTCATATGCTCGACATAAACACAATGTTAGACCAAAATTACCTTGTTAATAAAGTGTAGAAAGAACAATACATTGCAAGGCATCGAAATATGCTCTAGTAAACACTTCCTAATGTATCACTGTGAATTACGAACAAGCTCAAGTAGTGTCTCTCTGATTCCATTTATATAAAGGCAATTCATCATTTATTTCATTACTACAGTTCATATTATTGCTTCACTATGAAAAAATCACCCCTGCTACAGTTTTCGTTCATCACCACACTGGTGGTATTTCTGATTAGTTCTAATATTTCTGGAGGATATGCCTGACTATGCATATTCTTAGCATAGTCAGGCCAATAAATTCCGAACGTTCTGGATAATTGAGAAAAAGATAGATATTATTGGACCAAAACGTTCGAAGTAAGTTTATTAAATCGCATAGATATTTTATTTCTATACTCAAGCTGATGATATGCTTTACGTTTTATAGTCATGCTTAAAGCTGAAAATCGAAAAAATAATTAACAAAAGTTCATCCTGTCGGAAATAAGAAGTTGACTACCCAATACTATTATAATTACTGAAGTTTTAAAGTAGAGGAAAAACCTTCTTCTTCTTCTTCTATAACAAAAATGGAGCAGAGAGAACCTAAATATCAAATCACGTGCAAAAATTATTGAAATTGGAGTAGAGAAAACCTGAATCAAATCACGTGCAGAAACTACTAAAATTCAGATATTAGGAAAGCATAATCAAAACCCTAGAGGAATTAAAATCGGATATCAACAGATTAGGAAGGAGAGGACAGAGAGCTCCAATTCGAGTTGTACCTTTTGCGAGGAGATTCAGGGACAAGCACGCTTCAATAGTAATTGATGAAATTCACATTACACAAATTAAAATCGTACAAATATCAAACTTAGAGGAATTAAAATCGGATATTAACTATTTTAGCAATGCCAACCCCTCAAAATCGCACAGATAAATTACTTAAAACAATGATAATTTAAATAAAGACAATGGGAGATTAAAGAGAGAAAGAGAACTTTCCATTTCAGGAGAGATAAATAATTTCTCGGAACCCTAAATTGTTAGAATGAAGGAGAGTTGCGAGAAAGATGATAGAGCGAGGAGATTTAGCGCTTTTGCAAGGAGATTTAGCGTTTTTTTTCTAAGTTGAAAAAAAAAGATTGGAAAAAAGAGGGAAAGATAAAAATAAAGGAAGAAAATATTTTATTGTTAGCGCCTTTTTTTAAGGCTAGCGGAGATTTCTAAACACTACAAATTAAATTTCAGTGCGGAGGTTAATAAGACCCCCCTAATTAGATACAATTTGAGGAGGTTAATAATAACCCCCGTATTAAAACCTCCGCAAATAGACTTATTTGTAGTGACTGTAAAATAGCATCCCCCTACTGCAACAAAGTTAAAACTCAATATTGATAGGGTTTTCAAAGGCAAATATAGGAAGGGTGGGATTGGTGGCATTTTTCGAAATAACTATGGGGATTGGGTTCTTGGATACCACATGCCCGCTTATGGCTACACCTCAACCTATATGGAACTTCTTGCACTAAAAATGGCCTTCTTATCGCACGAACAAATAATTTTCATAGCTTAGAAATTGAAACTGATGCTACAGAAATACTTCAATTGCTTTGCCATAACAACTATTCCTTCTGTACTAACCTTGTTAATGAGTACAAGTAATCCACTGATCCGGCATAACTTCCAAGAAGGAAATAAAGTTGCACATGTTTTGGTTACAGCCGAATCCAAGCAGCCCAGCACCACTCCCCTATTAACAATAATCTACCCGCGTAATACATTTTGGAAAGGCAGAACTGGAGCACCTAGTACTAGACTAATATCTACTAATGTACTAAACAACTTGGCTGAACTTGAAAATCTTAATAGTATTATTAATCCTTTCTCAACTAGCCCTATTGGCTTAGGTACTTCTGATGCTCTCAATGAGACATCAATACTATGTAATGTTGTTAGTTAAGTATTAATAATAATTCGTCTTTTAACGAAAAAAAATATCAAAATTGTATAAGAGAGAAGTTTTGATTAAATTTTCAGAGAGGAAGACGAACACACCACATACAAAATATACAACAACAACATACCTAGTATTATCCCACACTGTGAAATCTGGGGAAGGTAGTGTGTACATAGACCTTACCCCTACCATATGAGGATAGAGAGGTTGTTTCCAATAGACTCTCGACTCAGAAAAGCATAAGCACCACATTAATGAAAATATAGACAAGAAGTGTCACGACCTAAAATCCAACTAGCCGTGATGGCACCTAACCCAATACGCTAGGTAAGCCAATTAACAACTATCCAATTTAATGAGATTTATTGAGAGAAGAAATGATAATACAACTGCCTTTATACAAAAAATTTCCCAAGGACGGGTAGTACAAATCATAAGCTTCTAAGATATAGAGTTTACAAAGCTGGTTGAAATAAAGTACACCATCTGTTTGAAATATACATGAATAGATCTGAAATACTAAAGCTACTAAGATCAAGAGGCAGCTATGACTGGAACGCAGACACATCTTCAAATCCAGCTCTTGCCGTACACAGCTACATCAGCATCCAACATCTACACGTAAGGTGCGAAACTGTAGTTTGAGTATAATCGACCCCATGTACTCAATAAGTAACAAACATAACCTTAGGTTGAAAGTAGTGACGAGCCGGGACAAGGATCAGAGTCCAACTCTAATAACCAATAACAGTTCATAACAGTATAATAAAGATGGTACAAGAAATAACTCAGCTGATTCACAGTTACGGAGAATAGGCATGCTTTTCAAGTATAATAGTAGATCCTAGATCTTTCACCGAAAAGCTCACAAATATATGAATAAGTTTGAAAACTGTGATTTTCCCAAAACCTTTTCAACAATAAATAAGATGTTTTATTTTTCAGATAGTATGAGGAAAATACATCTCTATGCCTACATGTCAATATACAGGTGAAATCATGAATGTCACTAAAATCGGGAAGCATGAGGAAATGCATCTCTATGCATGTATCTCAAGTACGCATGTCAAGTGCAATGCATCTCAGTGATGAACTCTATTCACACTCTCAGAGTACTCAATCACTCAGTACTGTACGGAGAAGGTCTAGCCCTGAGAAGATACATCCCTTAATATAAATGTATAGGGAAACTCCAAGCCCAGAGAATTCCATCTCAAATGTGAATATATAGGGCAACTCCATGCTCAGGGAACTCCATCCCAACTATAATATACATTGCGCTCATTGTTGGTGTGCAGACTCCGAAGGGGCTCTTTTAGCCTAAACAATATAATAAGCCAGGTCCAGGCATAAATAAATAAAAATATGTTGCGACGTGCAGCCTGATCCCATAAATATCACTCACAATCAGGCCCTCGGCCTCACTCACTCATCAATCCCTCCAGTCTCTCGGGCTCACAATGTCATTAATGATGATATGATGTATCAATAAATAACAACAGATACTGAGATATGATATGCAATGAATGAATATGACTAAGTACAAAATTACAATTTAAATACATAATTCGACAGCAAAAATGACCTTTGTGGGTCACAATAATACCAGCATTTGCCTAAGCATGATTTCTAATATGCGCCACAACTCAGTTTCTATAACACATGAAAAATACATGGAAAATACAAGTTAATTGACTACACAGCTCTACGGAATCGACTAAGTCTCAATTTCTACGGTGCACACCCACACGCCCGTCACCTAGCATGTGAGTCACCTCCAAACAAATCATATAACACGTATAATTGGGGCTCATACCCTCAGCTCCAAGTTTAGAAGTTTTACTTACCTCGAACAAGACAAATCCAACGCCGAGCTAGCTAAATGATGCTCCAAAAATACCATGCTGCGCGTACCGACATCCTAACGGCTCGAAACTAGCCAAAAACAACTAAAATAAATCAAATAATTCCAAAGGAAATAAACCCAATTGATAAAGGTCATTCTTTAATCAAAAGCCCAAAATCAACCCAAAAGTCTAACCCAGCCCCGTGCCCGACAACCCATTCAATTACGAGGCCAACCAAACTAGTTTCACTCAAATTCGACTCTGAATCGATGTTCAAAACTCAAAAATTCGCTTTATTAAATTTTAGACAAAATCCCTCATTTTCCTCTTTAAAATTCATCAACCAATTGCCAAAAATGAAGATTGATTCGTGAAATATAATCAAAACCGAGTATAGAATATTTACCTCAATCCACATGATAAAAATCGCTTCAAACCTCGCCTCAATCCGAGCCCCAAATCTCAACATATTATAAAAGAACCAAAAACCTTGATTTAATACTATTATGCCCAGACCTTTACGCATCTGCAATAAATGAGCGGCTTCTGCGGTGTCGCTTCTGCGACAAGACATCCGCTTCTGCAGAAATACACTAAGCACAGACCCCGCATACCTGCGGAACCATATTCTGCTTTTGTGACTGTCACGCCCCGAAACTAGGAGCGAGACCAGCACCTGGTGCCTCACCTAACCTGGCGTACCAAATTGTGACTAAGGGACTCTGAACATATAATTTCATACTTTGGCCATGGGGCCACCTTGCAAGATAATGTGCGAAGCAAAATATAAAACTAAATGTAAACTAGCGCTAACTAAACATCAATATAAAGCTAGGCCGACAAGGCCGTCATAGCTACTACAGCTGACAAACCACCAAATTATACATACCAGGCCTACAAACCCAACATGCTGCACTAACCAACAGGATATGTCTACAAGCCTCTACTGATAGATGTACTGTGATGGGAACAGGGCCCTGACCTACCCATAACATATATACAGATATACATAAGATGTACACAAAACTCTAGACCTAGTAACTCTGAAAGACGTGGAGCTTACCGATCAGGCTGAACTCGGGAAATACCTACTGAGGAGGTCTACCCGTCTGTCTGTCTGAACCTGCACACATGAAATGCAGCGCCCCCAGAAAAGGGACATCAGTACGAAACAATGTACCGAGTATGTAAGGCAATAAAATAACTGAAAGCTGAAACTGAACTGATAATATGATAACTGAAATTAACTTGGAGTCAAAGATGATCTGGAGATATACTTACCTGCTTATACTGACTTAATTCTCTCAATATAGTAAGTAAAATAAATGTCCGGCCCTATAGGGTTCAGAACGTGTAACTGCTCCACCGTAGTATGCTCGCTCATAGGCGCTCGGCCATACTAGGCTCTGTATCTTGGCCATTCTGGGCTCGCTCATAGGCGCTCGGCCATAGTAGGCTTGGTATATAACTTTCCATCTGATCAGAGGTCGCCCAATAGGGGCTTGCCCACTGATTATAGCTCGATGGTGGTGCAAATACTATAATACTGTATATATATATATATTATAGCTCGATGGTGGTGAAAATAGTGTAATACTGTATATATATATAGATCCTCTGCTCTCTTGACTGAATAAAGATAAAACTAAACTGAATATGAAGTCTCGATAAGGAATAATATTGTAACTTATGAGACTAGAATAATGTGAATAAATTCATGAATACGAACTTCTCTTTATGTCTCATTATTAACACATGTAGCTACGAGATCATGCCAAAATGAAGGAAGGGCTTAGCCTTAACATACCTTATCACAATCTTTCCAATCACCAAGTTGAACTCACCTCTTCGCACCTTAATCTACAAGAATGATAATAATACTATCGTTAAGTTACGAAAGGTACAACTATCGCACAACGAACGACAAGCTTATTTTGTATTAAAACGGGCAGCATCTCCCCTATAATCCTTACTTCCTCCAAATTCAAGATAACACCAACAATACAAGAACAGAACAATAACAACATATATACATCATTTTCCAGCCCTATATACGCCATCAAATACTACAAAACAACCTAACACACCCCAATCTCTTCATACACAAAACGACCACCGTAGTAGTGTCAAACGACCCGGAAATGTTATGACGAACGATCAGCCCACCACCCTAAATTTATTTGGTGTTTCTACACCCCCTTCATCCTCCAAAACTCCACAAAATAGTAGTAAAACACGCAGCCCAACAGCAACACAAAACAGTCCACAAAACTGTCCGCTACAAGTGAATAACTCGAACTCACGGCTTCCGATCACCGTCTCGTGAGTTCTTACAAGTATAGAACGACTTACCATGAATTTACAGCACAAAAAATGGATGAAAGAGAACAGTAAACTCACCTTATGCTTTGGATAACTCAGCTCCTATCTTGGTTCTTCAAACTCTAGGTTTTACCTCCAATTAGAACTTGAAAGGGAGAGAAAATCAATTAGGGTTTGTGGGAAATTTTTGGGAGGATTTTTGCAGAGCTTATGTCTGGTTATTATGCTCTATTTTAAGTCTAATATATGAAGAAAATAGGCCTTTAAAAATCCTCTTTGGACGACCCGAAATGGCCCATTTTTGGGCTCTCATTTAAGCAAGTAGGTGACACACCTACTTGTCACCTAGCAGCTTGCGCAGTATCGCAAAAATGTCCATATCTCTCTACTCCAATGTCGTATTGACAAACGATTTAATGCGTTGAAATATAGACTCATAGATATTTAATTTTATGGGTGGAATACCCCATAAATCTAAGTATATTGGGAGAAAATTGCAGTTACATTTGACCCAAAGTTTCAGTAAAACTTATGAATGTAACTTGTGATGACTTTCATCGACTTTTGTTCCACAACTCGCTTGACTTCAAGACATAACACACGGATGTCATACGAATAATATAAATTATAACATAATCTCCTCATCATGTTAAGCACCCTAGTCGCACCCCAAAGGTACATGTTATAACATTCCCAACTTGTCGACTTTTGACGAAACATTATTTTCTTCAATTGCTTTAGCTTCTGAACCGTCCAACCGTCTTTGTAGTTGTTGTTCATGATCTTCAATATTTGTAACCTCAGAGGTAACATGATTAACTTACTTTATATACTTTTAAATATTATCTCATTTTTGTTCCTACATTAGTTTGCTTACGACATATTTTTACGTACGAAAATATAGGGTGTAACATCATTCCCCCCTTGGGAACATTCGTCCTCGAATGTTTACTCTTAGAGACTTTGGAAAATTTTGCCAGAGTATCCTTCGTACACTAGGTTAAAACCAACCTGCACGTATCCAGAAAACATACTATGCTTGCCATCCATGGCCAATGTTTATAAATAGAAACACTTTGCCTCACCGACCGTAAATCATAAATACTAAAAGTGAAAAATAAAAGCTTACATGATGACCTGCTAGCCTGAATAGAGCTGTGTTGTAGCGTCCCATCTCGAGCCATATATTCAGTTTGAAATAGGTGGGGGTATTTAGACTTCATTTCTTCCTCCGATTCCCACGTCATCTCTTATGCATTCTTGCTCCTCCATAAAACCTTCACGGAAGCTACCTCCTTATTTCGTAGCTTGCGGATTTGTCGGCCTAGGATGGCAACTGGAATTTCCTCGTATGACAAGTCCTTTGTAATCTGTATATCATCCGTGGGCACCACTCGGGTAGGATCGCCAATGCACTTCTGTAGCATAGATACGTGAAAAAACGGATGGACAGAATCCAATTCTGAGGGCAACTCTAACTCATAAGCTACTTGGCCCACTCTCTGAATGATCCTATAAGTCCCAATATACCGTGGGCTAAGCTTGCCTTTCTTGCCAAACCTCATCACGCCCTTCATAGGTGATACCTTTAAGAATACCCAGTCATTAATCCTGAACTCTAAGTCTCGTCGCCGCACGTCAGAATATGACTTCTGACGACTCTGAGCTGTCAACAGTCGCTCCCGGATAAGCTTTACTTTCTCTATGGCATGTTGAACCAGGTCTGGCCCATATAACCCAGATTCTCCAACATCAAACCACCTTATAGGAGATCTGCACTTTCGCCCATACAAAGCCTCGTACAGAGCCATCTGGATACTGGAGGGGTAACTGTTATTATATGCAAACTCGATAAGAAGTATATGTCCATCCCAACATCTTTTAAAATACAACACACATACGCGTAACATATCCTCGAGCGTCTGAATTGTGCGCTCGGCTTGTCCATTAGTCTGTGGATGAAAAGTTGTGCTGAGATTCACCTGAGTCCCTAGACCTCTCTGAAATGACCTCCAAAAATGTGCTGTAAACTGAGCCCCACGGTCAGATATAATAGAAACTGGTACTCCGTGTAGCCGCACTATCTCCTTAATATATAACTTTGCATAATCTTCTGTTGTATATGTAGATCTGACCGGTAGGAAGTGAGCTGATTTCGTGAGCCTATCGACTATCACCCATATGGAATCGAACTTACGATTAGAATGAGGTAAACCCGTGATAAAGTCCATGTTTATCGCCTCCCATTTCCATGTCGGGATCTCTATAGTCTGCATTAGCCCTCCGGGCTTCTGGTGCTCTACCTTCACTTGCTGGCAACTAGTACATTGGGCGACAAACTCAGCAATGTTCTTCTTCATATCATTCCACCAGTACATATCCTTAATGTCATGATACATCTTCGTCGATCCAGGATGGATGGAACCCTATCTCCCTTGAGCTCTAACAATGGCTTCTTCTACTGCGGAACTCGCTCTCTCAACTCGACCAACTCTGGGTCCTCGTACTGCCTTTCCTTGACTTCAGCTATGAGGGATGATTTTGCAGTATTTTGGAGTACAACTCCACCATCCTCAGAATCTACTAACCGAACCCCCAAACAAGACAATTGAGGAATCTCTCTAGTTAATTGTCTTTTCTCGGCCTCTACATGTGCTAAGCTACCCATAGATCGGCGACTTAAGGCATCTGCTACAACATTAGCTTTCCCTGGATGGTAGAGAATGTTAACATCGTAGTCTTTCAATAACTCAAGCCATCGCCTCTATCGCAAATTCAACTCTTTCTGCTTGAAGATATATTGTAGGCTTTTATGATCTGTAAATATATCACCATGAACACCATATAAATAATGCCTCCATATCTTAAGTGCATGGACAACCGCAGCTAACTCGAGGTCGTGGGTCGGATAATTCCTCTCGTGCTTCCTCAATTGCCTTGAAGCATACGCAATTACCTTCCCATGTTGCATCAGGACACATCCTAACCCGACACCTGATGCATCACAATACACGGCATAACCCTCTAGACCCTCCGGAAGTGTTAAAACTGGCGTTAAGGTTAACCTGTTCTTAAGCTCTTGGAAACTCCGCTCACAAGCCTCCGTCCATTGAAACTTAATTTCTTTCTGCGTCAACTTCGTCAATGGTGCCGAAAGGGAGGAAAAACCCTCTACGAACCTCCGGTAGTATCCTGCTAAGCCTAGAAAGCTACGAACCTCTGTCAGAGTGGTAGGTCTAGGCAAAGATTTCACGGCCTCAATCTTCTGAGTGTCTACCTTTATACCTTCATCTGATACAATATGCCCCAAGAATGCTACAGACTTCAACCAGAACTCACATTTAGAAAACTTAGCATATAACTTACGATCACGGAGGGTTTGGAGTACCGCTCGCAGGTGGTCCGCATGCTCATCCTCTGAACAGGAATAAACTAGAATATCATCAATAAATACTATCACAAACAGATCTAAAAATGGCCGGAATAGGCTATTCAGCAAGTCCATAAATACGGCGGGTGCATTAGTCAACCCGAAGGACATGACAAGGAACTCGAAGTGGCCATATCGGGTCCTGAAGGCTGTCTTTGGAATATCTTTTTCCCGAACTCTGACCTGGTGGTACCTCGACCTCAAATCTATCTTTGAAAAGCATCTAGCCCCCTGCAACTGATCAAACAAGTCATCGATCCTTGGAAGTGGATTCTTATTCTTAATAGTTACCTTGTTTAGCTGCCTATAATCGATACACATCCTCAGCGAGTTGTCTTTCTTCCGCACAAATAGTACCGGTGCACCCCAAGGTGAGGTACTGGGCCTGATGTAACCTTTCTCCAGCAAATCTTTTAATTGCTCCTTCAACTCCTTCAATTCGGCAGGTGCCATTCAATACGGAGGGATGGATATTGGTTGAGTTCCTAGAAGCAAATCGATGCTAAAATCAATCTCTCGCTCTGGAGGAATACCTGGAAGCTCATCTGGAAACACATATACATACTCTTTGACTACGGGAATAGACTGAAGTGTAGGAATCTCAGCATCTGTATCTCTAACTCGCACAATATGATAAATGCACCCTTTTGCGATCATTTTCCTCGCCTTCAAATAGGAAATAAACCAACTTCTGGGTGTTGCTGTATTACCGACCCATTCAAGGACTAGCTCACCCGGAAAATGTAATCTGGCTGCCTTTGCTCAGCAATCAACTGTGGCATAGCAAGCTGCCAACCAGTCCATGCCCATGATAGCATCAAAATCCATCATCTCTAGCTCAACTAGGTCAGCTAAGGTCTAACGACTACAAATTGTCACCGTACAACCTCGGTAAACCCATCTAGCAATAATCGATTCTCCGACAGGTGTAGATACCGCAAAAGGATCACTTAGTATTTCAGGCACTATACCAAACTTCCTCGCGACAAATGGGGTAATATACGATAAAGTAGATCCTGGGTCTATCAAAGCATAAGCATCGTGAGAGCAAATGGTCAATATACCTGTCACAATGTCTGGTGAAGACTCCTGGTTCTGTCGACCCGCTAAAGCATAGATACAGTTCTGATTACCACCTAAAGTGGAACCTCTACCTCTGCCTCGATCTCTACCAGCCGAAGACTGAGACTCGCGCCCTGAAGTATGCACAGACATAGATGATCCTGTTGCTGAACTCGCTGGTTGTGCCATTCCCCCAGAATCTCTATTTGGTCAATCTCGCATCATATGCCCCGGACGCCCACATGTATAACAAGCATCAGAACCTGCTCGGCATTGGCCCAAGTATCCTATACCACAGATGTTACACCACGGCGAAAATGACCATGTCTGCGCAGAACCTCGCTGTCGCTGTAAACCCGATGCCCGTGAGCTCTCACATGGTCCTGACTAAGTATAGAGGTCATACCTGTAACCCTGTAACTAAGGTGGCGAAGGCCTAGGTGGCCGTCCGAAATACTGGGTCCTATAACTACCCTGAGATTGCTCCTGAGACCTGGGAAATCTCATCCTCTTACGTTACCCTTGCTCAGCCCTCTCTGTACCCGCTGCCGATGCCTACCCCTTTCTATATTCTGGGCGAATGCCTGAATCCGGGAAATATCCATACTATCCTGCAATGCAGCGGTGGCACATGCCTCGGTTAACTCTGGGGCTAACCCTGCTATAAACTTGTGAATCCTATCCCGCATAGTAGCAACTATGGATGGTGCATATCTGGCCAATGAGTCAAAATGGAGACTATACTCTCGAACACTCATATTACCCTGCTTGAGGGCTAGAAACTGATCGACTCGAGCCTGTCGGATCTCCCGCGGTAAGTACTGGTCAAGGAAGGCATCTGAAAAATTCTCCCAAATAGCTGGAGGTGCATCACGTCCCCTGGACCTCTCCCATCCCTCGTACCAAAGGATGGCTATATCTCGGAGTCGAAAAGCTGCTAGCTCAACTGCCTCTTTCTCTGTGGCATGCATAACACGAAAGATCCTGTGAAGCTGATCTATGAAATCCTGCGGGTCCTCCCTCTGATCTGTCCCCGTGAACTCTGGGGGACTCAAAGCAATAAACTCTCGGACCCTTGAACTCCCAGACCCCTCAGAAGTTCCTGCACTAGCTGATGCCCTAGCCTGTTTCTGGGTAGCTACCAACTGTGTAAAAAAATGCACCGCACTTCTCAAGTCCTGATCTGATGGAAGTGGAGGGGTAACTGGATGTGCGGTATCCCTAGGAATCTCCGTAGTTGGTGGAGGAGCCGGTAATGGCTGAGTAGGGGTCTCGACTTGGGCCTCAGACTGGGCCCCATCTACTGGGGGTACCCTGCTGGTCCCCTCACCTGCTACTGTATCTCTCATCTGGCTAGCCGTAGTCTTCCTAGTCACCGTCATCTGTACATGCAAACACCAACACATAAGCTTAATTCAAATTTCCTATAATGCAGTTCTATAGCACGATTTAGATTTCAAAGAAGGGTAACCAACTCCTAAATGTCCTGTAGTTCCCTACTTATATAATGTGGTGCACAACACATCTATAAACAAGACCCTACTAGACACGGCTTGTAGACTCCCTAGGACAGAACTGCTCTGATACCAAGTTTGTCACGCCCTGAACCTAGGAGCGAGACCAGCACCCAGTGCCTCACCTAACCTGGCGTACCAAATTGCGACTAAGGGACTCTGAACATATAATGTCATACTTTGGCCATGGGGGACACCTTGCAAGACAATTTGCGGAGCAAAACATAAAACTGAATGGAAACTAGCGCTAACTAAACATCAATATAAAGCTAGGCCGACAAGGCCGTCATAGCTACTACAGCTGACAAACCACCAAATTATACATACCAGGCCTACAAACCCAACATACTACACTAACCAACAGGATATGTCTACAAGCCTCTACTGATAGATGTACTGTGATCGAAACAGGGCCTTGACCTACCCATAACATATATACAGATATGCATAAGATGTACACAAAACTCTAGACCTGGCAACTCCGAAAGACGTGGAGCTTATCGATCAAGCTGAACTCGGGAAACACCTACTGAGGAGGTCTACCCGTCTGTCTGTTTGAACCTGCACGCATGAAATGCAGCGCCCCCAGAAAAGGGACGTCAGTACGAAATAATGTACCGAGTATGCAAGGCAATATAATAACTGAAAGCTGAAACTGAACTGATAATATGATAACTGAAATTAACTGGGAGTCAAAGATGATCTGGAGATATACTTACCTGCTTATACTGACTCAACTCTATCAATATAGTAAGTAAAATAAATGCCCGGCCCTATAAGGCTTAGAACGTGTAACTGCTCCGCCGTAGTATGCTCGCTCATAGGCGCTCGGCCATACTAGGCTCTGTATCTTGGCCATTCTGGGCTCGCTCATAGGCGCTCGGCCATAGTAGGCTTGGTATATAACTTACCATCTGATCAGCGGTCGCCCAATAGGGGCCTGCCCACCGATTATAGCTCGATGGTGGTGCAAATACTATAACACTGTATATATATATATATATAGATTATAGCTCGATGGTGGTGCAAATACTATAATATTGTGTATATATATATATAGACCCTCTGCTCTCTTGACTGAATAAAGACAAAACTAAACTGAATATGAAGTCTCGATAAGGAATAATATTGTAACTTATGAGACTAGAATAATGTGAATAAATTCATGAATACAAACTTCTCTTTATGTCTCATTATTAACACATGTAGCTACGAGATCATGCCAAAATAAAGGAAGGGCTTAGCCTTAACATACCTTATCACAATCTTTCCAATCACCAAGTTGAACTCACCTCTTCGCACCTTAATCTACAAGAATGATAATAATACTATCGTTAAGTTACGAAAGGTACAACTATTGCACAACGAACGACAAGCTTATTTTGTATTAAAACGGGCAGCATCTCCCCTATAATCCTTACTTCCTCCAAATTCAAGATAACACCAACAATACAAGAACAGAACAATAACAACATATATACATCATTTTCCAGCCCTATATACGCCATCAAATACTACAAAACAGCCCAACACACCCCAATCTCTTTATACACAAAACGACCACCGTAGTAGTGTCAAACGACCCGGAAATGTTATGACGAACCACCAGCCCACCACCCTACATTTATTTGGTGTTTATACACCCCCTTCCTCCTCCAAAACTCCACACAATAGTTGTAAAACACGCAGCCCAACAGCAACACAAAACAATCCACAAAATAGTCCGCTACAAGTGAATAACTCGAACTCACGACTTCCGATCACCGTCCCGTGAGTTCTTACAAGTATAGAACGACTTACCATGAATTTACAGCAGAAAAAATAGATGAAAGAGATCAGTAAACTCACCTTATTTTTTGGATAACTCAACTCCTATCTTGGTTCTTCAAACTATAGGTTTTACCTCCAATTAGAACTTGAAAGGGAGAGAAAATCAATTAGGGTTTGTGGGAAATTTTTGGGAGGAGTTTTGCAGAGCTTATGTCTGGTTATTATGCTCTATTTTAAGTCTAATATATGAAGAAAATAGGCCTTTAAAAGGCCTCTTTTGATGACCCGAAATGGCCCATTTTTGGGCTCTCATTTAAGCAAGTAGGTGACACACCTACTTGTCACCTAGCAGATGGCGCAATATCGCAAAAATGCTCATATCTCTCTACTCCGATGTCGTATAGACAAACGGTTTATTGAGTTGGAAAATAGACTCATAGATCTTTAATTTGATGGGTAGAACACCCCATAACTCTAAGTATATTGGGATAAAATTGTAGTTACATGTGACCCAAAGTTTCAGTAAAACTTATGAATGTAACTTGTGATGACTTTCATCGACTTTTGTTCCACAACTCGCTTGACTTAAAAACATAACACACGGATGTAATACGACTAATATAAATCATAATATAATCTCTTTATCATGTTAAGCACCCTAGTCTCACCCCAAAGGTACATGATATAACATTCCTAACTTAACGACTTTCGACGAAACATTGTTTTCTTCAATTGCTTTAGCTTCTAAACCGTCCAACCCTCTTTGTACTTGTTGTTCATGATCTTCAATATTTGTAACCTCAGAGGTAACATTATTAACTTACTGTATATACTTTTAAATATTATCTCATTTTTGGTCCTACATTATTTTGCTTACGACGCATTTTTACGTACGAAAATATAGGGTGTAACAGCGATATCGCAGGTGCGAGTCTTGTTCCACTTCCGCGCTAAATAATGCTTCTGCGCAACTGGCCATCACTTCTGCGAGGCCGCAGATGCGCCCCAAGCTCCACATCTGCGATGACTCCAAACTCATACCCTTTCCGCAGGTGTGATCACATCTCTGCTTCTGTGACCACTGCACCTACGCAAAACTAACCACAGGTGCGCAACACTAGAACCAGCACTTCCTCAGCAATGCAACATGAGACAAAAAGATCTGAACCGCATCCGTAACTCACCCCGGGCCCCTCGAGACCCCGTCCGAATATACCAACAAGTCCTAAAACATAACACAAACCTACTCAAGTCCTCAAATCACACATAACAACATCGAAACGATGAATCACACCTCAAATCAAACTTAAATGAACTTTGAACTTTGAACTTACAAAACTCGCGTCGAAACATAACAAATCAACTCGGAATGAACTCAAATTTTGCATACAAGTCCTAAATAACATAACAAAGCTATTCCAATTCCCAGAACCACAATCCGAATTCGATATATACAAATTCAACTCGTGGTCAAACTTATGAATTTTTCAAACCTCCAAATTTTTGATTTTCGCCAATTATTGTCGAATCCTTCTAGAAATATCCAAATGCAAATCTGGACATACGCCCGAGTCCAAAATCACCATCCAGGCCTAACGGAACCATCAGAACTCCGTTCTGGGATCAAATTCACAAAAATCAAACTTAATCACCTCTTCCAACTTAAAGCTTCAACAATGAAATTCACTCTTCTGAAAAACCTCAAAACCAAAACCAACGATTTGCACAAGTCATAATACATCATACGGATCTACTCATGCCCTCAAACTACCGAGCAAAGTGCAATTGCTCAAAATAACTGATCGGGTCATTACAATATGGGACAGCCCAAAAGCCATATAAAAAGCAGAATAAAGACAATAAGATAATAAGGTGATCACAATGAAAGAAAACAACGGTTAGTCAATAAAAAACTAATACCAATAGAAAGCAAGATTGCGTGTCGATACTACTGTTAAGAACACTCTAGACTACCTACTCTACTACCCTAATCCTCAACCTCCATACTTTTCTATCAAGGGTCATGTCCTCGGTCAGCTGAAGTTGCGCCATGTCTTGCCTAATCACCTCTCCCCGCCTCTTCTTTGGCCTACCTCTACCTTTTCTAAGGCCCTCCAATGTCAACCTCTCACATCTTCTCACCAGGGCATCTGTGCTCCTCTTCCTCACATGACCAAACCACCTAAGTCGCGCTTCCCACATCTTGTCCTCAATAGGGGACACACCCACCTTGTCGCGAATAACCTCATTTCTAATCCTATCTAACCCGGTGTGTCCGCATAGCCATCTCAACATCCTCATCTCTGCTACCTTCATCTTCTGGACATGAGCGATATTGACTGGCCAACACTCAGTCTTATACAACATCGTCGGTCTGACAACCACTCTGTAGAACTTACCTTTAAGTTTTGGTGGCACATTCTTGTCACACAAACACCGAAAGTGAGTCTCCATTTCATCCATCCCGCCCCAATACGATGTGTGATATCTTCATCAATCTCCCCATCTCCCTGAATAATAGACCCAAGGTACTTAAAACTTCTTCTCCTAGGGATGACCTGCGAGTCCAGCCTCACCTCCACTTCCCCTCCTTGAGTCTCACCACTGAACTTACGCTCCAAGTATTATGTCTTGGTCCTGCTCAACTTGAAACCTTTAGACTCCAAGGTCTGCCTCCATACCTCTAACTGCGTGTTCACACCGCCTCGTATTTTGTCAATCAATACAATATCATCTACAAATAGCATGCACTACGTCACCTCCCCAGAGATGTGGTGCGTCAGTACGTCCATCGCTAGGGAAAACAAAAAGGGCTGAGTCCCGACCCCTGATGCAACCCCATCATAATCGAGAAATAGTCCGAGTCCCCACCCACTATCCTCACTCAGGTCTTTGCTCCATCATACATGTCCTTAATCACCCTAACGTAGGCAACAGGTACACCTCTCACCTCCAAATATCTCCACAAAACCTCCCTCGGAACTTTATCATATGCCTTTTTTAAGTCGATGAACACCATATGCAAGTCCTTATTCCTCTCTCTATACTACTCCATCAATCTCCTAACATGGATGGCTTCTGTAGTTGAACACCTCGGCATAAACCCGAACTGGTTCTCGAAAATAGACACACTCCTCCCCACCCTCAGCTCTACCACTCTCTCCCAAACTTTCATAGTATGACTAAGCAGCTTGATACCTCGATAGTTATTGCAATTTTGGATATCACCCTTGTTCTTGTATACATGAACCATCATGCTCCACCTCCACTCTTTAGGCATCTTCTTCATTCTAAAAATGACATTAAATACCCCAGTGAGCCACTCAAGCATGACTTGCCCCCACTCTTCCAAAACTCCACTAGGATTTCATCCGGCCCGGTCGCTTTGTCCCTGTTCATCTTATGCATAAGCCCCTCCACTTCATCAAATCTAATCCGCCTACAATACCCAAAATCACAACGACTCCCAGAGAGTTCCAAATCACCCAGTACAATGCTCATGTCCCCTTGCTCGTTCAAGAGACTATGGAAGTAGGTCTTCCATCTTCGATGGATAAGCCCTTCATCCAGCAAAACTCTACCTTCTTCGTCCTTGATGCACTTCACTTGGACCAAGTCACGAGCATTCCGTTCTCGCACCTTGGCTAACTTGAACAACCTCTTATCCCCACCTCGGCCCTCGAGTTCCTCATACAAACAACTAAAAGCTGCAGTCTTGGCCGCCGTAACTGCTAAGACTGCAACTTTTAGTATAAATCATATACAAAAGACATATTGTATAAAATTTATATGAAAATTGTAGTTAAGTTGTATGATGTTGTAGTCAGTGGCGGAGCCAGAATTTTCATCAAGGGATGTCAAAATATAAATAGTTAGATATATCGAAAAGTCAAGGGGAGTCAACATATAGTAAATATACATAAAATTAAAAAAAAATTATCTAGAAAAATAGTATAATTTTTCGGCGAAGGGGTGTCGCTTAACACCCCTTGGTTCAATGTGGCCCGCCACTGGTTGTCGTTGTATTTAACTGGGTAAGAATGATATATGAAAGTTGTAAATAAGGTGTATATTGTATAACTAGTTGTATGAAATTTGTTTTTAGTATGTATGTTGTTGTAGATATATCATATTTGTATTAAATTTGTATAAAATTTATTTTAAATTTATATGTTATTGTACCGTACATTATTCTTTTCTTACTCAATTTGTTAAAGAAAGAAAAGTAGAGAATAAATTTCAAATTGATTCATATGTAGTGACTCATGTTTGTTTAAAGTGAAAAACTTGAATATTATAGCAGCAATAGTGACTGATAATGGCAATCCATCCATAAGTAACTTATTTGATTGCACATTCTAAATTAACTATTAGCGTAAAGTTATTTTTATAAATTTTTGGAGTTGCACTACAATATGCTGCTTCGAACTTGCTATTCTGATTCTTGATGATGGCCCTGAAGTTGGAAATTATGGAAGTGACGACCTGTCATTGGCACAATTTGAAAATGAAGAAGTGATATTGGTTTTTATTTTGGAGGGAGGTGGCAAAGAGAGAGAAGAGTTGCGCTAATTATGGCTTAAAATAGGTAATACACAACTCGAAGTAGTCTTATTGAAAGAGGAGTGGAGAGAAAATAGGAAAATGATGTAACTAAATCACCTAATTTAAGGCACTAATGATGGATTATATATAATTTGTAAGTAATCCTTGTATAGGATAGATAATATACAAACTTAGGATAATATTGGTAAATAAGTCTTAAATCCTACAGCAATTCAGTAGAAATCTCGAACTGGATTTTTAGGAGTCCATCAAACAGGCCAGCAAAGTGAAAGACCTCGGCCCAAGAGACTTTAAGTTGAATTAGGAAGGGAGTTTAGTTTTGCTTCACATAAATATATAGTGTTTTAGATCACTCGTTTATTACAAATAACACTAAAATATGGAGTATCAAATAACAATAGTTAGAGGGTGTTTGGCAAAGCCAATAAGTTGGTCAAACTGGCTTATAAGCACTTTTCGGCTTATCTACGCGTTTGGTAAAATTAAAAGTGCTTATAAGTCAAGTGTTTATAAGCCAAAAATAAGCCAAAAACCATAAGTTGGTCTCCCCCAACTTATCAAATTTCAGCTTATAAGCACTTTAGGTTTGACCAAAATATTTACTATTCTATCCCTAAAATACTTCTTTTAAAACAAAACTCCTCGTATAATTTCACTATCTCCCAGTTCTTCAAAACCTAAACAGCTCGTGCCTCTACAATTCTTTAGATTTCTGTCGGCAATTTGAGGTAACGAAATTCACTTGTCTTCTGCATATTGTTATACCTATGTGACTTGTATTAACTGTTAGCCTCAAGTAAGAGAATCCTACTCTTTTAGTTGTATATTTTTACGTGGATGAAAACAAAACTAGACTTTAGTTTTGTTTTCATGTGTTCTCTTATTTTTGATAACCAAGTAATAAAAGGGGATGAAAGCAACAATACCCTATAGAGTATAACATATATACTTAGAGAAAAGACAATATCGAATTCACTAAAAAAACTGTCAATTTGCGACAGTTTTATTGAGGAGGTTAATAGTAACTCCGTAAATTGGATGCCATTACGACGGTCAGTCTAACCCCTTCAATTTAAAATGCAATTTGCGACAGAATTTTAAGAACGTACTAGTACTAAGGCGGGATCCTTTCATTTTCCCCAATCCAAAACCTTTGCCCCCTTTTTCCTTCCCGCCAAACCCTTTTCTAAACACACCTTGCTCGTCCAGAAATTTCCTCTCTGTTTTCTCTCTCTAAAGGTGTGCTTTTTGTTTTTGAAGTCTGTGATTTCTAAGAGATAGGGTTCTTGGGAAGACAGCACAAACTAGCGGAAGGGTCTAATTATGGAGAAAATAGCCGAAATTATCACTAGAATGACCATTCTTCATCATCTGCTTCCGATTCTAGGGTTGAGAAGAAAACAAATTCATCGTAGCCGTTATTCAAGTTTAGGAATAGTTGGCTTTTCGAGAGCAGCCTATTCAAAAGTTCTTCGGTAGCGGTAAATGGTGAGTTTACTCTTTCATTTGCGCGTACCTTGTTTCTCTACATTCAGTATAATTTGTTTCATCTCCTTTAGTGATTAAATAATTAGGATTTCTATATGTCTCTAGATCTTTTCAAGTTTTGATTTTTCTGAGGGCTTCTTGGTGGTCGCTCTTCTTTGATAGTTGTTTATCTTAGGTAAATATGTGATTATCTGGAGTGCTTGTAATTTTAATTGATGTAGCTTTAATCATAGTTACTGAGATAAAAAGTTCAATGAACACCAGCAATGCAATCATATATTTCTAAAATCAAAAGCTTTTAGGAAAAAGGCCAGTTTCCTTTCTAATTTGTTTCGTCGTAGCAATAGAACTTTTGACAAACTTGTGGTTGTATGGACTAAATAAGGGAGATGATGATAAGTGATAATAAGTGAATTTCTCTATAGCAATATGTAGAATCAAAGAGGAAGCCTTCGTCTTATATTCATACTTTATTCCTGGATACTAAGTGAATATATTCTTTTTGACATTTTCTCTGGAGAAGGATTTGTATCTACTAGTTCTCCTCTGTTTCAGTTTTGTTGCAACCACGTTCCTCTGTTAATTTTTCTCGTCTAGCATTCTATACTAATTAAACTTAAAATAGGCACATGAGAAAGTTGTTTGTGATACAGCACCAGCAATATCAACAAAGTTAGATTTCATAAGACATATTCTGATCAAAAGGATCCACAGAAATGCAGTCAATATGTTCTTGAGATATATAACAATTTGCGGGTTGCAGAGGTCTGGTGAATTGATATTCATGTATATTTCCTTCAAAATTTCCTTTAAGAGTATTGTACTCTTCTCAACTACTCTTCCTAATAATCTTCTGGATCCATGTATCAGGATCCTACATAATCTCCCTTTAGTTGTTCCAGTTCGGAGGATAGACTAAGAAGCCCCTACTGTCTATCAGCATGGAGTTTATATTAGTGTAAAGGACAATATGCTGGTGTAAGGAAATATTTGATCTTCCAAAATACTATGGAGAACTGATTTTCTATTTACAATTGCTAAATATTATAATCATCTGGTCTTTTTTTCTTGTATGATTGTTGTAGAGAAAGGATGTGAAGTATGATAATCAGTCCTCACTTTCACCGTGTGCATTATCTATATTTGCATTGTCACTGTAGGAGGAAGTGTAAGATGCATAAAATAAGAAAAAACAAGACTCTTTAGGATGAAGAAAGGGTCAGAAAAAAGTAAATTTTAACAATGTTATTATCTGGTTCTTGCTATGAATATCTGTCTTGTTTATCAGTAAGTTTGTAGTGATTCGAAACACTAGAGTAATGATATTAATGATATTAATAATATTTTTGTGATGATCCAAAATATCATCTTTAAATTTAATAAGTAATTTTGTATTCTAAGACCTCGAAAAGTACTATTTATCATTCCTCGACTTGCGTGCACAGTCTATAAAATTTTCCAAAAAGTTTTTATGTGAAAAATAGATTAAAATGTGAAATAGAGCTTTAAAACTCAATTGAGTTGACTTTGGTCAACATTTTGAGCAAACGGACTCGGATTGATATTTTGACAATTCTGGTAGGTCCGTATCGTGATTTGGGACGTGGGCGTATGCCCGGAATCGAATTCTGAGGTCCCTAGCCTAAGATATGGAATTTTGATGAAAAATTAAAAGCTTGACAGCTTAATAAATTTTTAGAAATTACTGATGTTGGATTTATTGACCTCGGGTCCGTATTTTGGTTACGGAACCCGGTATATGTCCACCATAATATTTATGACTTGTATGCTGAATTTGGTAGGAATCGGAGTTGATTTGACGTGATTCGGACGTCCGGTTGTGAAAATATAAGTTTTAAAGATTTCTTGAAAACTTCCTTTGAGTTGGTGTCCGATTCGTAGTTTTAGGTGTTATTTTGGCGATTTGATCATGCGAGCAAGTTCATATGATACTTTAGGATTTTGGTGCATGTTTGGTTTGGAGCCCCGAGGGCTCGGGTTGATTTCGGGTGGTTAAAGGATCATTGTTGGACTTGAGAAAACTACAGAAATCTGTTTCTGGTTTCCCTCTTTCCGTTCAGGGGAGTCTCACGTTCGCGAAGAGGAAATTTGGACTGGCACTTTTTGTGCTTCGCATTCGCGACTAAGGGAACGCGTTCGCGAAGGGTCGAGGTGAAAAGCTTCGCGTTCGTGATCGAATCCCCGCGTTCGCGAAGGGAAAGAGACTGGCCAGAAAAATTAGCCTTCGCGTTCGCGAAGGGCATCTCGCCTTCACGTAGGCCAAGCCAGGCAAGCATCGCGTTCGCGAGGCAGCCCTCGCATTCGCGAAGAGTAAAAATTGGACAGCACAAATTTGTGCTTCGCGAACGCGAGGCACTGACCGCGTTCGCGAAGGGTAAAAGTTCCTGAAACAGAACTTAAGTTCTGAAAAATGAGAGTCGTCCCATTTTCAACCCTTTTCTATTTTTGAGCTCGGGTAATGCGAGTTTTGGGCGATTTTTACGGAAACATATTGGGGTAAGTGTTCATTATCCTATATTGATTATATTTCATGATTCCATACTCGTTTATATCATGAATCCGTGAATTTATGGAAGAAAAATCAGATTTTTCTAAAATCTTCCAAAAACAAAAATTTAAGATATGAAGGTTTATTTGATATCGGAATTTGATAAATTTTGTATGGTTGAACTCGTATCGGAACGGGTATTCGAATTTCGTGAGTTTTTCGAGGTTTGAAACGTGGGTACCACTGTCAAATATTTTAATGAATTTCGGATTTTTATCCGAAAAATTAGTAAATTCATATGTAATTAATTCCTATGATTCATATTGAATATATCGAACTGTTTGTGAATAGATTTGAAGCTTTTGGAGACAAATTTAAAAGAAAAAGTTGTGGTTGAGTAATTGATTGGAATTTGCAAAGCGAGGTAAGTGTCGTGGTTAACCTTGACTTGAGGGAATAGAACCCTTAAATTATTTGTTATGTGAATTACATGTGAACGACATATAGGCAAAGTGACGAGTGTCTATACGTCGTCGAATTAATTGTTTGTATATCTATTTGAAAATCATAATCATTTTAAATCATGAATGAATTATTATATTAATTGTTTCACTCATAATTCCTTGTCAAATATTAATTCTTGAATTTCTGTAATAATTGCTACATCCTTATTTGAATTATGTGCATTAATTGCTACTTGACATTTAGTATATTAAATAATAAGCTGCCTGTTTTCTCCCTGATTTCCATAATAATTTGCTATTTGTCATTGTTTGTTTCATAATTATTGTATGCTTGTTGTCTTGTAATTTTATATTAATTGTTGCATTAATTGGGGAAAATTTCTTCTATAAGAATTGATTGAAATGGATATATTGGAGGATCGGGTTGCACGCCGCAACAGACTTATTAAAAGTTCATATTGGAGGATCGGGTTGCACGCCACAACAGACTTATTAAAAGTTCATATTGGAGGATTGGGTTGCACGCCGCAACAAACTTATTTAAAAGTCGATATATATATATATTGGGGGATCTGGTTGCACGCCGCAATAGACTTGATTAAAATGAATATATTAGAGGAGCAGGTTGCACGCCGCAACAGAATTGAATGTGAATATGTTGTGAGAGCGGGTTGCACGCTGCAACGGAAATTGATGGAAATGATAATTGGTTATGACTGCTGAGTTGGCTTCAATTATTATAAATGAGTTACTTGATTTATTTCTATTATTTATTGTTGTTACTAATATTGCGTACAGGTTAATGTAAGTGACCCGCCTTAGCCTTGTCACTACTTCGTCGAGGTTAGGGTCAGCACTTACCAGTACATAGGGTCGGTTGTACTGATACTACACTCTGCACTTCTTGTGCAGATTTCGGAGTTGGACCTAGCGGCGTACCATAGACTTGCTCGGATTTCAGCTACTCGAAGGAGACTGGAGGTATAATTGTACAGCGTCCGCAGTACTGAAGTCCCTGCCTATTTTACTTTAGCTGTATGTTTGTTTTCAAACAGCTTTATTTTTATTCAGACTTTTATTTATATTTATTCTAGAAGCTCGTGTACTTGTGACACCAATTCTATGATGGTATTTAGATACCGTTGTTTTTATGGATTATTCACTATATTTCAAAATTTACTTCCGCAATTGTTCTTTGTTATTGAAAAATTTAAAAATTATTTTAAAAAAACAATGGATAATATTATTCTAATGTTGGCTTGCCTAGCAAGTGAAATGTTAGGCGACATCACGGTCCGGAGGTGGGAATTTCGGGTCGTGACATTTGGTATCAGAGCACTAGGTTACATAGGTCTCACGAGTCACGAGCAAGCTTAATAGAGTCCGAAGGGTCGGTACGGAAACGTCTGTACTTTTCTCTCAGAGGCTATGAAGTTTAGGAACAATATCACTTCTTTCATTCCTTATCGTGCGCCATTGATTTTTCTCGAAACCTATATCTCGTATTCCTTTGTATCCACTCGTATATGACATTGCGCACTTAGTATCAGTTGTGCATCGACGGTTCGTGATGCCGCAGATGAACTTAGAGGGAGCCAGATATGCTCAAACATTGCCTCAACGTGTGGTTCCGACTGACGATGCAGACGTATTAAGAGATCACCCAGTGAATCATATGGGGGTGCAACGGACCTGGCATTTGGTTGATTTATACGAGTTGTGAAGGTTAATATTGTGGATCATCGGACGTGGTGAACTATGACATCGCGCCTAGTGGGGGAGTCTACTATCAATGGATGGATTGTGGGGTCATGTATTATATCAGTTTTGGCCTGAAACGTATATATGAGGTACTGAAAGGTTCTCCAAAATTAATACATGTTTAAGACCTGAGATTTTATAGAGGATAAGGTTGGGACTTGCGGTATGTCCGCCTACTTAATAATCATATACTTCAGTACCAAAGGAGTTAGAGAAATAACTTTTTCAGAAAGTCTACTTAGTGTGGACATTATGGTTGCGGATTTTGGGGTGCTTCGGAGGAAGTACAGTGGTTGACGAGATTCTGGACTATGTGGTTCGTGCCAAGATTTGTCTGTATGGAGCTCTACTTTTGTGATCGTTGTGTATAAATAGGGGTAAGGGTTACCCCAAAAAAGAATCGAAGAGTATGTTAAGAAATGGGTCAGCTCAACAGTATTGAGTCAGCATAACAAAAGAAGAAATTGGCCTTGGGAGAGATAATTCTCCAACAGTGTCTGTGGCAAGCCTATGAAGAGGGCAGACCAGCCAATACAACACCGTCCACTTGTCTTAGTTCTTAGAAACGATTTTGAAAGAGTTTGTTTCCCGAACTCTCCGTAATGTGTGGCGCATAGGGTTTGAACGGTTGCGTTAGGTCACCATGACGGTGTCATAATATGCCATCAAGTTCAATAAGTTAGCCGCCATATTCCTACTTTGCTTCCTATAGCCAAAGAGAGAGTCCACATACTCATTAAAGGACTCAATTATAATCGTAAAATCTTGTACGACTCGGGAGCTACAGACTGATACTTCATTTCCGCTAGTGATAGAAATTGCTAAGATATTAAAACGTGTTCGGGGTGAGGAAAAAGGAAACTAAGGAGACCAAGATGTCTCGAGGATCTGGAGGAATCAGTGGATTCTACTCTACGAGTATAAATCATTATGGCGGGGGCTCGGGCAGTCGGCCAACCCAGTCCGCACATCGAATTATTCGGGGTGCTCTAGTAAGTTCTTTTAATGCACCACTAACATGAGTTTCCTACAATGGTTATTCCAATTATCTGGTACAGACTCAGTATGAGTAGCCAAACTCGCAAAGGGGTTGTTATGAATGCAGTGATACTAGGCACATCATGAGAAAATTGTCCCAAACTCGGAGACATATTTCATCAAAGCGCTCAGGCTACGTGCCCCATTGCAGTTACTACACCACCCACACGACCAGTTAGGGTGGAGGACAGGCGGGTAGAAGGCGTCCTAGAGGTGGAGACCCAGCCGTTGATATTTTTGTTAATGGTATGGCGGAGGTCGCTACATCAGATGGTGTTGTTACAGGTACGACCTCGATTTAATATAAAGGAATAATTTCCCTAACTTGATTCAGTTCTGAGTATCGAGACGAGTCCTCCTATTGTGCTCTACTTATGATAAGCTTCGTAATTCTATAATCTACTTATGTGTTTACTCTTGTTGGGAGATTCTATGGAGACAACTACGCTTATCTTTCCATGTTGGTCACTAATAAAAGCTGTGAGGCTAAAGGTGACTTTCTGGTACTCATTTCGATAAGTTTTGATGTAATTTTTGAATAATCAATTACAAATTGTGAATTATATGTCCTACCGGTGTGGGGTTCATTATGTGTTGTGATTTCATTTAACGGAAATTATTTAAAAGGAGAAAATGGAAAGTTTCAATTCGCACGATGTGCATATTACTTGTGATTCAGAATTGAGAACGACATCCTCGCATTTTTAAAAAATAAATTGATATGTTTAAACCGGGCTACGAGCTGCGATGGAAGTTATATAAGGACGAGATCCTTGTGTTTAAATTCTCCTTTGTGAAATTAAATTTGTACTATAGTACTAATAGGGAGTCATGCCTGTTAGGCTTATTTGAAAGTTTTTGTATGAAATTCTCTGTGCATACTTGTCAACTTCGTGTGGTAATTAATAAGTTTTAACCTACGAGGTAGGTGCCCGCCTAAGTGGCGTTAAATGTGACTCGTTAATTCGGGCAAATAATTATGAGGTCTGGTTACCATCAGTTAAAGATTAGGGTATCTGATGTCCCTAAGACAGCTTTTCGGACTCGGTATGGGCATTATGAATTCCTAGTAATATCATTTGGGCTTACCAATGCCCCAGCAACACTTATGGATTTGATGAATCGGGAGTTCAAGACCTATTGGTATTCTTTTGGTGGTTGTATTCATTGATGATATCTTGATTTACTCCAGCAGTGGAGAGGAGCATGAGCAACATCTTCGGAGTGTGCTTCAGACTTTGAAGAATAACCAGTTATATGCCAAATTTAAAAAATGTGAGTTTTGGTTAGGTTCAGTTGCCTTTTTGGAGCATGTTGTATCGGCAGAAGGCATAAAGGTGGATCCTAAGAAGATTGAGGTTGTTCAGAATTGGCCTAGACCTACTTCAGTTACAAAGATCCGGAGTTTCCTAGGTTTAGCAGATTATTATCATCGGTTCATTTCATTTAAAGCAAACCCATTGATCAGACTGACCCAGAAAGGTGTCCCATTCAGATGGTCAGAAGAGTGTGAGTTGAGTTTTCAGAAACTCAAGACTGGTTTGACTACGGCGCCAGTGTTGGTATTACCCACATGTTCAAGATCGTATACGGTATATTGTGATGCATCTCACATTGGGCTTGGTGCAGTATTAATGCAAGATGGCAGGGTGATTGCATATGCATCGCGGCAGTTGAAGGTTCACGAGAAGAATTATCCTGTTCATGACTTAGAACTGGCAGCCATTGTTTATGCGCTGAAGATTTGGAGGCATTACCTCTACGGTGTCTCCTGTGAGGTATTTACTGATCATCATAGCCTTCAGTACCTGTTCAAACAAAAAGATCTTAATTCGAGGCAGAGAAGATGGTTGGAGTTGTTGAAAGACTATGATATTACCATTTTGTATCACCCCGGAAAGGCCAATATGGTGGCCGATGCTTTGAGTAGAAAGGCTGTGAGTATGGGCAGTCTTGCGTATATTCCGGTTGGTGAGAGGCCATTAGCTGCAGATGTTCAGACTTTGGCTAATCAGTTCGTGAGGTTAGATGTTTCAGAACCCAGTCGGGTTCTAGCTTGCACAGTCGCTCGGTCTTCTTTATATGAGCGCATCAGAGAGAGGCAGTATGATGATCCTCATTTACTTGTCCTTAAGGACACGGTGCGGCATGGTGATGCCAAATAGGTTGCTGTGGGGGAATATGGAGTTCTGTGAATGCAGGGTCGTATTTGTGTGCCTAATGTGGATGGGCTTCGTAAATTAATTCTTGAAGAGGCACACAGTTCTAGGTATTCTATTCATCCAGGTGCCGCTAAAATGTATCAAGATTTATGGCAACATTATTGGTGGAGGAGAATGAAGAAGGATATAGTTGCATATGTAGCTCGGTGTCTGAATTGTCAGCAAGTTAAATACGAGCATCAGAGACCTGGTGGTTTGCTTCAGAAGTTAGAAATTCCTGAGCGGAAGTGGGAGCGTATCACTATGGATTTTGTTGTTGGGCTCCAACAGACTCAGAGAAAATTTGACGCAGTTTGGGTCATTGTGGAGAGGTTAACCAAATTAGCACATTTCATTCCAGTGGCAGTTACCTATTCTTCAGAAAGGTTAGCTGAAATTTACATTCGTGAGATTGTCCGCCTTCACGGTGTGTCCGTGTCTATTATTTCAGGTCGAGGTACGCATTTTACCTCACATTTCTAGAGGGATGTACAACGTGAGTTAGGCACGGGGGTGGAGTTAAGTACAGCATTTCATCCACAGACAGACGGACAGTCAGAGCGCACTATTCAGATATCGGAAGTTATGCTTTGCGCCTGTGTTATAGACTTTGGAGGTTCTTGGGATCATTTCTTGCCACTTGCGGAGTTTGCTTATAATAATAACTACCAGTCGAGCATTCAGATGGCTCTATATGAGGCCTTATATGGAAGGCGATGTCGTTCGCTAGTTGGCTGGATTGAACCGGGAGAGGCTCGGTTATTGGGTATCGATTTGGTACAAGATGCCTTGGATAAGGTCAAGATTATTCAGGATCGACTTCGCACAGCTCTGTCTAGGCAAAAGAGTTATGCCGACCGTAAAGTTCGTGATATTGCATTCATGATTGGAGAAAGAATATTGCTCCGAGTTTCACCTATGAAAGGTGTAATGAGGTTCGAAAAGAAGGGCAAGTTGAGCCCTAGGTATATCGGACCCTTTGAAATTCTTGAAAGGGTGGCTGAAGTAGCCTACACGCTTGCATTACCACCTTGTTTATCAGCGTTTCATCCGGTGTTCCATGTGTCTATGCTCCGGATATATCATGGTGATCCGTCCTATGTGTTAGATTTCAGCTCAGTCCAATTGGACAAAGATTTGACTTACGAGGAGTAGCCGGTGGCTATTCTAGCCCGGCAGGTCCGACAGTTGAGGTCTAAGAGTTATCCTTCAGTTCGGGTGCAATGGAGAGGTCAGCCGGTAGAGGCATCTACCTGGGAGTTCGAGTCGGACATGCGGAGTAAATATCCACACTTATTCACCAGCTCAGGTACTTTTTTTTTCTAACTCCGTTCGAGGACGAACGTTTGTTTTAGAGGTGGAGAATGTGATGACCCAAAATTTCATATTTAAATTTAATAAGTAATTCTGTATTCTAAGACCTCGAAAAGCACTATTTATCATTCCTCGACTTGCGTGCGCAGTCCGTAAAATTTTCCGAAAACCTTTTATGTGAAAAATAGATTAAAATGTGAAATAGAGCTTTAAAACTCAACTGAGTTGACTTTGGTCAATATTTTGAGCAAACGGACTCGGATCAATGTTTTGACAATTCTGGTAGGTCCGTATCATGATTTGGGACGTGGGCGTATGCCTAGAATCAAATTCTGAGGTCCCTAGCCCGAGATATGGAATTTTGATGAAAAATTAAAAGTTTGAAAGCTTAATAATTTTTAAGAAATTACTGATATTACATTTATTGACCTTGGGTCCGTATTTTCGTTTCGGAGTCTTGGTATATATCCACCATAATATTTATGACTTGTATGCCGAATTTGGTGAGAATCAGAGTTGATTTGAGGTGATTCGGACGTTCGGTTGTGAAAATATAAGTTTTAAAATTTTCTTGAAAACTTCCTTTGAGTTGGTGTCCGATTCTTAGTTCTAGATGTTATTTTGGCGATTTGATTGCGCGAGTAAGTTCGTATGATGTTTTAGTACTTGGGTGCATGTTTGGTTTGGAGCCCCGAGAGCTCGGGTTGATTTTGGATGGTTAAAGGATCATTGCTGGACTTGAGAAAATTGCAAAAATCTTCTTCTGGTTTCCTTCTTCGCGTTCGCAAGGGGAGTCTCGCGTTCGCGAAGAGGAAATTTGGACTGGCACTTTTTGTGCTTCGCATTCGCGATTAAGGGAACACGTTCGTGAAGGGTCGAGGTGCAAAGATTCGCGTTCGCGAAGGGAAAGAGACTGACCAGAAAAATTAGCCTTCGCGTTCGCGAAGGGCATCTCGCGTTCGCGTAGGCCAAGCCAGGCAAGCATCGCGTTCGCGAGGCAGCCCTCGCGTTCGCGAAGAATATAAATTGGACAACACAAATTTGTGCTTCGCGAACGCGAGGCACTGACCGCGTTCGCGAAGGGTAAAAGTTTCAGAAACAGAACTTAAGTTCTGAAAAATGGGATTCGTCCCATTTTCAACCCTTTTCCATTTTTGAGCTTTGGTAAGGCGATTTTTGGGCGATATTTACGGGAAAACATTGGGGTAAGTGTTCCTTATCCTATATTTATTATATTTCATGATTCCATACTCGTTTATATCATGAATCCGTGAATTTATGGAAGAAAAATCAGATTTTTCTAAAATCTTCCAAAAATAAAAATTTAAGATTTGAAGGTCTATTTGATATCGGAATTTGATAAATTTTGTATGGTTGAACTCGTATCGGAACGGGTATTCGGATTTCGTTAGTTTTTCTGAGGTTTGAGATGTGGGTCCCATTATCGAATATTTTAATAAATTTTGGATTTTTATCCGGAAAATTAGTAAATTCATATGGAATTAATTCCTATGATTTGTATTAAATATATCGAATTGTTTGTGAATAGATTTGAAGCTTTGGAGACAAATTTAAAAGAAAAAGCTGTGGTTGAGTAATTGATTGGAATTTGCAAAGCGAGGTAAGTGCCGTAGTTAACCTTGACTTGAGGGAATAGAACCCTTAAATTATTTGTTGTGTGAATTGCATGTGAACGACGTATAGGCAAGGTGACGAGTGTCTATACGTCGTCGAATTAATTGTTTGCATAATTATTTAAAAATCATAATCATTTTAAATCATGAATGAATTATTATATTAATTGTTTCACTCATAATTCCATGTCAAATATTAATTCTTGAATTCATATAATAATTGCTACATGCTTATTTGAATATGTGCATTAATTGCTACTTGACATTTAGTATATTAAACATTAAACTGCATATTTTCTCCCTGATTTTCATAATAATTTGCTATTTGTCATTGTTTGTTTCATAATTAAATCATAATTATTGTATGTTTGTTGTCTTATAATTTTATATTAATTGTTGCATTTATTGGGGAAATTTCTTCTATAAGAATTGGTAAATGAATATATTGGAGGAGCGGGTTGCACGCCGCAATAGAATTGATTGAAATAGATATATTGGAGGATCGGGTTGCACGCCTCAACAGACTTATTAAAAGTTCATATTGGAGGATCGGGTTGCACGCCGCAACAGACTTATTAAAAGTTCATATTGGAGGATCGAGTTGCACGCCGCAACAAATTTGATTAAAATGAATATATTGGAGAAGCGGGTTTGCAACAGACTTATTAAAAGTTAATATTGGAGGATCGGGTTACACGCCGCAACAGACTTGATTAAAATGAATATATTGGAGGAGCGGGTTGCACGCCGCAACAGAATTGAATGTGAATATATTGTGAGAGTGGGTTGCACGCTGCAACAGAAATTGATGGAAATGATAATTGGTTACGACTGTTGAGTTGGCTTCAATTATTATAAATGAGTTACCTGATTTATTTCTATTATTTGTTGTTACTAATATTGCGTACAAGTTAATGTAAGTGACCCGCCTTAGCCTCGTCACTACTTCGTCGAGGTTAGGCTCAGCACTTACCAGTACATGGGGTCGATTGTACTGATACTACACTCTGCACTTCTTGTGCAGATTTCGGAGTTGGTCTCAGTGGCGTACCATAGACTTGCTTGGATTTCAGCTACTCGGAGGAGACTTGAGGTATAACTGCACAGCGTCCGCAGTACTGAAGTCCCTGCCTATTTTACTTTAGCTGTTTGTTTGTTTCCAGACAGCTTTATTTTTATTCAGACTTTTGTTTGTATTTATTCTAGAAGCTCGTGCACTTGTGACTCCAATTTTGGGATGATATTTAGACACCGTTGTTTTTATGAATTATTCACTATATTTCATAATTTACTTCCGCAATTGTTTTTTGTTATTGATAAATTTAAAAATTATTTTTAAAAAAATGGATAATATTATTCTAACGTTGGCTTGCCTAGCAAGTGAAATGTTAGGCGCTATTACGGTCCGAAGGTGAAAATTTCGGGAAGTGACAGTTTTGCTTTTTTCGGAAAGTTTGCTCTTTTTATACATCCTACAGAGTTTAATTTCTTAGAGTGACTTGTTTATTGAAATCTATGGTCATCCTGTTTCTAATTCTGTTTTTTATGCCTCACTGTCTTGCTTTTTACTTGCAGTGGCCCATTAGTTGGTGCTACAAATGATTCTTCCAGATTGTGTTCTTTACGAGACCAGTGCTGGGAAACAGGTCCGTAGAGCTGTATTTATTTATCTGGAGCCTACCTTTGTGGATAAAGTGAGGACTAGGGCTTAAAAGAAACTTTTCCATCCTAAACGATAGATTTCTCGCAATGAGATGCTACTAACAATGTAGCCCGGGGGCATTATACAGGTACCATTCTCATCCTCTCAAATCAAGTTAATCATTTTCTTCAGCAGGATGTTGCACCTTGACTGGGTTCTTTAACTAATACTTGGAGAAAATTTAACCTTGTTTAGTAACTGTGTTGTTGAAACTCCAGCATTCCCTTTTCTTGATTGGTTGTTGCTTTTGTCTTATTTTAAGTTTCTATTGATTCTTGGTACACGCAACATCAGAGTTAATAAGAACCGCTATGGAGCCGGTTCTTGAGCAATATAAATAGATCATTTGTCTTGGCTGCTCTAATTTCAAACCTCACATTGACCTTTATGCTATAAGAGCTATTGTCAAGCTTTATTTGTTTGATTCTAATTCTTGTTAGAAAGCCAATTGAGGTTAACTTATATTTTGACAGTATATGGATAGAATATATGCTGCCAGACAACTGAGTTTTGTGAATTTTAACAATGTTATTATCTGGTTCTTGCTATGAGTATCTGTCTTGTTTATCAGTAAGTTTGTAGTGATTCGAAACACTAGAGTAATGATATTAATAATGTTTTGCTTTCTTTTTTCGAAAAGTTTGCTCTTTTTATACATCCTACAGAGTTTAATTTCTTAGAGTGACTTGTTTATTGAAATCTATGGTCATCCTGCTTCACTGTCTCTCTGTCTTGCTTTTTACTTGCAGTGATCCATTAGTTGCTGCCAGACAACTGAGTTTTGTGATGATATACGAGGAAATAAATATGTAATTAAGTTCTTATTCATGTGAATATCTAATAACTTCAGTATAATATGTAAGAAGAATTTCTAGCTTGTCTCGTTTTTATGTAGCTAAAATTTTGCTTTTCTTTGTAACTAAATTTGAGCATTTTGGACATGTTTGTCTTTCTTTGATAGGCATATTATCAGAGAAATGCTAGTGGTTTTTAAGTTTCTTATAAAATATTTTTATTTCATTATTTCAGCCAATGGTGAATCTACTTGTGGACTAAGGGATCATCTGGTGGCAGCAGTGTGAATCACCAAGCAAATATATAGTATCTTTCTATATTTATAATATAAATTGTAGAACCACTTTAGAAATTGGTAATGTTTAAGCTACCACGCTGGTTAGTGAAATCGAGTTGCCATTGCGTGAGTTAGTATTAAATTAGTTTGATAAGAATTTAATTTCTGATGCTTGTTACTGTGGCTATTTGTAATGGAATTTGATTTATGTTATAGGTTATTCAATAAAACTGTTTATCTAATGCTACCGATAAAATTTTACAATAGAAAATAAAATTTCGTCAAGCATAACTATTGTGGCAAGTATAAACTGCCACTAACTAATTTTTTTTAAATTTGAGATCATATTTTGGGGGTTATAAGCCCCCACAAATATATTTTTTTAAAACATTGAGATCATCTTGAGGGGGTTATAAATTGCCACTAATTGTTTTTTAAAATCGTTACAAATTAAGAATTTATTTTGTGAGGGTTGTCGTGGAGGTTTTAAAAAATCGTCACAATATTGCTCGTGACAATCATAACTGTAGCATTTTTTTAAACCTACACAATTTATTTTGTGGGGTCAAAAACCGCCACAAATTAGTAAAATAACCTCCACAATCGTAACTGTGGCATTTTCTTGTAGTGATCTACCACGTAATTGAATTTGCCCGTTGTAATTTGCTTTTTCACATACTGGCCGACATTGCACCTTGATTAGATGTTTACGGACACTAAGAAGATACATACTAGTAGATTAACCAGTTTAAGAGATGAACCAGAGGGGTTCAACAAACACTGACATTAAATTTGTGCATTTTACCTCTGTGTTAGTAACTCAGTACCTCATACATGCATAACATACGCATTTATAGACCCAAAAAAGGATAAAGAACGTACTACTAATGGAATAGGAGAATACATTCACAGTTTAAGGCAGTTGGTCTCATATATAATTTGATTGCTATATTTCCTTCCATTAATTATTTGTTAGTCACTAGAAGTTTAAGACAGTTGGTCTCATTATAATATTAAATATTATATCTACTTCAAAATTATGTGACATACAAAAATAAGAAAACGTTCTTTTGAACTTTGATTATTTTGAGTTGTGCATAAATATTATTATATGTGTACGTTTATAACTAAATCTTGTAATCTCTTCAGATTGTTAACATTCAATTATGGGAAAAAAATACTTTTGGATGACATAACGCTAAGTGGGACGAATATGCACACATTAAATTCATTGAATTGTGTGAGCAAGAAATTAGAAAAGGAAATAGGCCAAACACTTGTAGGGAAATGATACCGGAAAATAACGATAATAATACTGCAATGATATTATTTGTAAGCAAAAATACACGGATTGGCTTGAGTCGTGCTAGGCACTGTCCTAAGAAACTATTTCAGCAATGTGAAATATTTTTCCAAGATTAAACAAGCTCATCTCTATTTATTTACAGAATACGGGAATCAGCAAAATTAAATAATACACCATCAAATCTTAAGGAATAATTAGAATAGGAATTTCTTAAAGAAAAAATAAAGGTTTTCTCTATTTTTCAGTGGCTAGCTATTAAGGAATAATAGCTAATGATTAATGGAGATTACTAAAGCTTTGGTTGGAAAGCATACTGACCAAAACGTGTAAGAAGAAAATATTTCTGATGATCTTTTCAAGTATAATGTGAGCCTATATATAGGCTTTAAAGAGGGCTGGCAATAAGACAAGTGTACTGGACACTTATACACTTGTCCACACATATGCCACTTGTTATTTAGCATGACAATTAGTTAAGTTTCATTGAAGATATTGCCACATGGACATATGACTTCATGCAAGAAACCACATACTACTCCAAAATATTTTTTGAAATAAATTAATTTATCAACAATCCTCACATCAAAAGATATTTTAGGAATGTAGGAGTAATGAATAGGAAAGTAAGATTTGCTGGATTTGGATGGTCCAAATGTAATAGGTTTGATGTCTTCTAAACTATGAACCAAACTTAGATCAATAATATTTAACTCACAGAATTACTGGTGAAATATAATATTTCTATGAACCAATAATTCTTATTGTAAGTCAGAGATTTTATCAATCACATTTTGACCCCCAGTAATTTTGCTGTTCAATGCGGTTTTGTGCCCAATAGGTCATGCGCGTGCCTGGTTATTCATGAAAGCTCTAGAGACTAGGCCAAAATCTCATAGGAGCGGCCCACTCCACTCTCAAATAGTGGCAGTCAAGCACTCTCTTTTAGTGCATCAGTGCCAATATTGACTTGTTATTACCCATATGAACCTACTTCATGGGATCTCCAATCACATAGGTTGGGTTACCATCTCTATTAACAACATGTCGGCCTTAACTCCATCTCTTTGAGGTTTGAAGAATTAATTTTCTTCCCACAAGTTTAGTCAGAGGGTCGGCCAAATTTATCTCTGACTTCACATAGTCAATGGAAATTATTCCATCTCTCAACAGCTGTTTTATGACATCATGTCTCAATTTCATGTGTCTACTTTTACAATTATAAGATTTATTCTTTGCTATAGCTATTGCTGCTTGGCAATCACAATGTATAGACACAGGAGGCAATATGTCCTTTATTAAAGGGGTATTAGCTAAGACGTTTTAGCCACTCAGCCTCAGAACCAGCTAACTCTAGAGCTACAAACTCTGATTCCATAGTCGATTTACCAATGATCGTATGTTTAGCTGATTTTCACGATATTGCACCACCACCAAGGGTGATGTAATAACTCGATCGGTCATTTTACTTTCTAGAACCCCATTTCCCTAAATAAGACTTTCCGTACTTGCTTTTACTGATTTATGACTTGTGGGGATGGTTGGATCGGGATTTAGAAGAGTTTGGGTTGAAATCGAAACACTTAGTTCCTTAAGGTTGGCTTGAAAGGCCAAGTTTGACTTTGGTCAACATTTTTAGTAAACGACCTCGTAATCGGGATTTAATGGTTCCAATAGGTTCGTATAATAATTTCGGACTTGAGCGTATGTTCGGATCCGATTTTGGGTGACCCGGGAGCATTTTGGCGCCTAATAGTGAAAGTTAGTTCTTGAAAGTTTTTGAACTTCTTTAAATTTGGTTTGGAGCGGGTTTTGATATTATCGAGGTCCAAACAGAAATCCGAGATTGGGCATAGTTCCATAATATTATTTAAGACTTGCACGCAAAGTTTGGTGTCATTCCGAGTAGTGTAAGCACGTTTCGGCGCATTAGAAGTAAATTGAAGAACTTGAAGTTCTTAAGTTTGATTTAATTGGTTTTAGGGTGTGATTCTTAGTTTTAATATTGTTTTGGGCATTCCTAGAGTTCGAGCGAGTCCGTTTTCTAATTTTAAACTTATTGGTATGTTCGGACGGGGCCCCGGGGGCCCCGAGTGTCAATCGGACGAGGCTCAGACCAAGTTGGAAATTAGAAGCCAAAGCTGAAGCTCCAGTTGCTGTCATAATCGCACCTGCGCTTGGTCAGCCGCAGGTGCGAGCTTGCAGGTGCGAGCCCATGATCGCAGATGCATTCCAGCTTAGGCTGCCCAGCCATCGCAGAAGCGGAAGAAGGACCGCACCTGCGAAAGCGCAGGTGCGAAGGCAGGCATCGCAGGAGCGGGCTGTGTCGCAGATGCGCGTCGTTTGTCGCTGATGCGTGGCCGCAGGTGCGATCACCTGAGTGCAAAAGCGAGATGAGGTATCCTGGCTTTGGTCCGCACCTGCGCGAGTTGTCTGCAGAAGCGGAGCCGCAGGTGCGCCAATTTAACCACAAGTGCGGAAGTCGGTGAAGGGCAGTGTGTTTTAAATTGGACTTTGAGCACTTTGCTCACTTCTTACTCGTCTTGGGGGCGATTTTGGAGCTTGTTAGAGGGGGGATTTCCATCAACTAGTTTAGATAAGTAATTCCTATCAAATGTGAGTTAAATACATGATTTATGGGTAGGTTATAATATGTAAATTAGTGAAAATTACGGGTTTAGATGAAAACCTAGGTTTTTGATAAAAATGAGATTTAACCACGAAATTCGTTATGGAATTTAGTAAAAATCATATATTTATGTTCCTAAGGTTATGAATAATAACTTTCTTTAAAAGTTTTCGGAATCCGGGCACGTGGGCCTTGGGTGAATTTTTAGAATCTTACAATTTAGGTTAGGTAATCACTTAAATGGTGGAATTATGAACTTTTGAGCATAGATTGATTAGTTTATGTAATGTTTGACTAGCTTCGAGTCGTTGGGCATCAATTTTGGAGGTTTGAGCGCGTTCTTGAATTTGGAAGTAGGCTTTGAGATGAGGTAAGTCTCCTTTCTAACCTTGTAAGAGGGAAATTGCCCCATAGGTAAACTAAATGAATATGTGTTGTTGTTTGTGGGGGGCCACGTACGCACGGAGTGACGATAGTCCGTACGTAGCTACTATTACTATTATATCCGGGTAGTCTTAGGTTTACACCATGCCTTGTTGATATGATTATTGTTTTATGTACATTGTTTGCCTTGAGAAGGGCGGAATGGAGTGTGCTTTTAAATGTTTCAAAAAGGAATTTGGAATTTGAGGAAAAATAATGGGATCTTAAAAGTTTTCATTTGAATGTCCTATTTTGAAAAGAACAGGAGAGTACTATAAAATTTTATGAGATCTTTGTGTAACTGCGTCGCATGTATGATTCGCGAGCGGGGTAATTTCTTAAATTTATGTTTGACCGCGTCGCATGTATGATTCACGAGTGGGGAAAAAATAGATGCATCTATGGTTCATTCCATTCGACCCTCGATAGTGCACAGTTTAAATATTTTATTGGATCGGGCCGTACGACCTCGGCATATCTGCGCATGCTAATTATTTGGAAATTTTCCATTGTTTATTCTGCTTAAATGCCTTGAAATGTAAATTGCTAAATGGTATTACTGAAATTTAAGTTATAATTATGAAAGAAGGACTTATCTCTTCCTGTTGTTGAACTGATAGTATCATTCATGATATTCATGCTTAGTATAATGCTTTAAATTACATTATTATTATTGGCCTAGTAAGTGTCAAGTCGACCCCTCGTCACTACTCCTTCGAGGTTAGGCGGGATACTTACTGGGTACATATTGTTTATGTACTCATATTATGCTTCTGTACTTAATTGTACAGGATCTGAGGCTGGTGCATCTAGTTACCCGCCCGGCGCGCATACCTGATTTTGGACCGAGAACACGGTGAGCTACCCTTCTGAGCCGTTCAGCAGCATGCCGGAGTTTCTCTTTTGTTTTTGTCTGTCTATTCTGTTTCAGATAGTAGGATAGTCATCTTTTGTATATTCTACTAGTTGCCCACATACTTATGACACCAAATCTTGGTACGTATTAGTATACTTTAATTTTTGGGTTGTAATTTAATAGTTATAACTGCTTCTAGATGTTTCCGTTTATTTGCCTTAAAAATTCCGTTATTCATTAAATCTTTTAAATGTAAGTAAAACTAAATGTTGGAATTTCTTAATAAACAAAAGAAAAAGGATGGGAAATCACTAAGTTGTTCACTGTTGGCTTGTCCAGCAACAGTGCTGGACGCCATCACGGCCTGACATGGAGTTGAGTCGTGACAACATGGTATCAGAGCACTAGGTTCACGTAGGTCTCACAAGTTATGGGCAGGCCTAGTAGAGTCTTGCGGATCAGTGCGGAGACATCCGCACTTATCTTCGAGAGGCTATGGGGTATTAGGAAACCACTCATTATTCATCTCCTATCGTGCAATTTATAGTATTGGAGGACAGTGGGACCAGTTCTTGCCTTTGGCAGAGTTTTCTTACAACAACAGTTATCAGTCCAGCATCGAGATGGATCCATTTGAGACTTTATATGGTCGGTGATGTCGTTCTCCCATCGAGTGGTTTGAGCCCGGCGAGGCTAAGCTATATGGTACTGATTTGGTAAAGGATGCCTTGGAAAAGGTAAAGTTGATCTAGGAGCGACTTCACACAGCACAGTCCAGACAGAAGAGCTACGCGGATCAGAAGGCACGCGATGTATCATTTATGATCGACGAGAAGGTTCTCTTGAAAGTCTCGCCGATGAAGGGTATTATGAGATTCGGAAAGAAGGGCAAGTTGAGCCCAAGATTTATAGGCCCATTTGAGGTGTTGAGGCGAGTTGGGGATGTTACTTATGAGCTTGCTTTACCTCCCAGCCTTTCAGGGGTTCATCTAGTTTTTCACGTGTCTATGTTCCGGAGGTATCATGCCGATCTGTCACATGTGTTAGACTTCAGCACTATTTGGCTTGATGAAAGCTTGGGTTATGAGGAGGAGCCAGTTGCCATTGTTGCTAGACAGGATCGCCAGTTGAGATCCAAGAAGATTTCTGCTGTAACGGTTCGGTGGAGGAGCCAACCAGTCGAGGAGGCGACCTAGGAGTCCGAGGAGGACATGCGAAGCAGATATCCACACTTATTCAGCACATCAGGTATGAATCTAAACTCGTTCGAAGATAAACGTTTGTTTAAGAGGTGGAGAATGTAACGACCCGACCGGTCATTTTGCTTTCTAGAACTCTGTTTCCCTAAATAAGACTTTCCATACTTGATTTTACTGATTTATGACTTGCGGTGATGGTTGGATCGGGATTTAGAAGAGTTTGGGTTGAAATCGGAATACTTAGTTCCTTAAGGTTGGCTTGAAAGGCCAAGTTTGACTTTGGTCAATATTTTTAGTAAACGACCTTGGAATCGGGATTTGACGGTTCCAATAGGTTCGTATGATAATTTCGGACTTGGGCGTATGTTCAGATCGGGTTTTGGATGACCTGAGAGCGTTTCGGCGCCTAATAGTGAAAGTTAGTTCTTGAAAGTTTTTGAAGTTCTTTAAATTTGGTTTGGAGCGGGTTTTGGTGTTATCGAGGTCCAAACGGAAATCCAAGACCGGGAATAGTTCCGTAATGTCATTTAGTACTTGCACGCAAAGTTTGGTGTCATTCCGAGTAGTGTAAGCACGTTTCGGCGCATTGGAAGTAAATTAAAGAACTTGAAGTTCTTAAGTTTGATTCAATTGGTTTTAGGGTGTGATTCTTAGTTTTAATGTTGTTTTGGGCGTTACGAGAGTTCGAGCGAGTCCATTTTCTGATTTCAAACTTTTTGGTATGTTCAGATGGGGCCCCGGGGGCCCCGAGTGTCAATCGGACGAGGCTCGGACCAAGTTGGAATTTGGAAGCCAAAGCTGAATCTCCAATTGCTGTCATAATCGCACATGCGCTTGGTCAGCCGTAGGTGCGAGCCTATGATCGCAGATGCGTCCCAACTTAGGCAGCCCAGCCATCGCAGCAGCGGAAGAAGGACTGCACCTGCGAAAGCGCAGGTGCGAAGGCAGGCATCGCAAGAGCGGCTGTGTCGCAGATACGCGTCGTTTGTCGCTGATGCGTGGCCGCAGGTGTGATCACCTGGGCGCAGAAGTGATATGAGGCATCATGGTTTTGATCCGCACCTGCGTGAGTTATCCGCAGAAGTGGAGCCGCATGTGCACCAATTTAACCGCATGTGCGGAAGTCGCTGAAGGGCAGTGTGTTTTAAATCGGACTTTAAGCACTTTTGCTCACTTCTTACTCTTCTTGGGGGCGGTTTTGGAGCTAGTTAGAGGGGGGATTTCCATCAGCTATTTGAGGTAAGTAATTCCTATTAAATATGAGTTAAATACATGGTTTATGGGTAGGTTATAATATGTAAATTAGTAAAAATTACGGGTTTAGATGAAAACCTAGGTTTTTGATAAAAATGGGATTTAACCACGAAATTCGTTATGGAATTTAGTAAAAATCATATATTTATGTTCCTGAGATTATCGGTAACAACTTTCTTTAAAAATTTTCGAAATTCAGGCACGTGGGCCCGGGGATGAATTTTTAGAATCTTGCAATTTAGGTTGGATAATCACTTAAATGGTGGAATTATGAATTTTTGAGCATAGATTGATTAGTTTATGTAATGTTTGACTAGCTTCGAGCCGTTTGGCATCAAGTTTGGAGGTTTGAGCGCGTTCTTGAATTGGGAAGTAGGCTTTGAGACGAGGTAAGTCTCCTTTCTAACCTTGTAAAAGGGAAATTTGCCCCATAGGTAAACTAAATAAATATGTGTTGTTGTTTGTGGGGGGCCACGTACATACGGAGTGATGAGAGTCCGTACGTAGCTACTATTCCTGTTATATCCGGGTAGTTTTAGGCTTACACCATGCCTTGTTGATATGATTATTGCTTTATGTATATTGTTTACCTTGAGAAGGGCGGAATGGAGGGTGCTTATTAAATGTTTCAAAAAGGAATTTGAAATTTGAGGAAAAATAATGGGATCTTAAAGGTTTTCATTTGAATATCGTATTTTGAAAAGAACGGGAGAGTGCTATAAAAATTTATGAGATCTTTGTGTAACCGCGTCACATGTATGATTCGCGAGCGGGGTAATTTCTTAAATTTATGTTTGACCGCGTCGCATGTATGATTCGTGAGTGGGGAAAAATAGATGCATCTATGGTTCATTCCATTCGACCCTCAACAGTGCACAGTTTAAATATTTTATTGGATCGAGCCGTACGACCTCGGCATATCTGCGCATGCTAATTATTTGAAAATTTTCCATTGTTTATTCTGCTTAAATGCCTTGAAATGTAAATTGATAAATGGTATTACTGAAATTTAAGTTATAATTATGAAAGAAGGACTTATCTCTTCCTGTTGTTGAATTGACAGTATCATTCATGATATTCATGCTTAGTATAATGCTTTAAATTACATTATTATTATTGGCCTAGTAAGTGTCAAGTCGACCCCTCGTCACTACTCCTTCGAGATTAGGCGGGATACTTACTGGGTACATATTGCTTATGTACTCATACTATGCTTTTGTACTTAATTGTACAGGATCTGAGGCTGGTGCATCTAGTTACCCGCCCGACGCGCATACCTGATTTTGGACCGAGACTTCATGGTGAGCTGCCCTTCTGTGCCGTTCAGAAGCATGTCGGAGTTTCTCTTTTGTTTTTATCTGTTTATTCTGTTTCAGATAGTAGGATAGTCATCTTTTGTATATTCTACTAGTTACCCACATACTTGTGACACCAGATCTTGGCACATATTAGTAGACTTTGATTTTTGGGTTGTAATTTAATAGTTATAACTGCTTTTAGATGTTTCCGTTTGTTTGCCTTAAAAAATTCCGTTATTCATTAAATCTTTTAAATGTAAGTAAAGCTAAATGTTGGAATTTCTTAATAAACAAAAGAAAAGGGATGGGAAATCACTAAGTTGTTCACTGTTAGCTTGTCCAGCAACGGTGATGGACGCCATCACGGCCTGACATGGAGTTGGGTCGTGACAGGTGAATACATAACCATTTGTGGATTTTGTCTCATGTGCATCAGAGATCCAGTTTGCATCACTGTACCCTTGTAAGGTAGAAGGAAATCCACTATATAGGATACCATAATTCATGGTTCCTCTCAAATATTTCATTAGTCTATCAAATGTAGACCAATGATCTATGTTGGGATTATGAGTATATCTACTCAGTCTACACACAGCATAGGCTATATCAGGCCTTGTAAAATTCATTAAATGCATCAGACTCCCAATAATCTGCGCATATTTAGACTGAGCAACTCGGTCACCATTATTCTTTTTCAACTGAGAGTTAGCATCAAAAGAAGTGCTCACAGATGTGACATTAAAATATTCAAACTTCTTAAGAAGTCTCTCAACATAATGTTGTTGTGACAACATTATTCCATCTTCACTCCTTATAACTTTAACTCCCAATATTGTATTTACTTCATCCAAATTTTTCATATCAAAATTAGCAGACAAAAATAATTTAGTACTTTGCACAATATTTAAACTTGTACCAAATATAAGCATGTCATCAACATATAAACATATTATCACATAATCATTGTTTACCACTTTAGGATAAACACATTTATCCACCTCAACTGATGAAAAATAGTCTCTCAGTAAGACTTGTTCTAATTTCTCATACCACTGCTTAGGAGCTTGTTTAAGGCCATAAAGAGATTTAATTAATTTACAAACTTTATTTTCTTGTCCAGGAAAGACACAACCTTCAGGTTGAACCATATAAATTTCTTCCTCTAAATCACCATTTAGAAAAGCAGTTTTGACATCCATTTGGTGGATAAAAAACTTACGGATTAAATCTAAGGCAATTAAAACTCGAATAGAAGAAATTCTAGTCACTAGTGCAAATGTATCAAAATAATCTATATTTTATTTTTGAGAAAATTCTTTTGCTACTAACCGAGCTTTATATTTATCTAAAGATCCATCAGGCTTAAATTTCTTTTTGAAAATACATTTACAAACAATAGGCTTTGCACCAGGAGGTAAATCAGTTAAAATCCAAGTGTTATTTTTCAAAATAGAATCGATTTCAACTTTTATTGCCTTTTTTCAATATTTAGCATCTGAAGAAGATATAGCTTTAAAATAATTTGATGGTTCATTATCGACAAGAAAAGATTGAAAATCATCTCCATAAGAAAAATGTTCTTTCCTAGGCCTTTTTCTCCTTCTCAGTTCCTCATTAGAGGTAATTTTATTATTTGTTTCAACATGTGTATGAGAAATTTTATCAGACAGTGGAAAAATATGTTCAAAGAACTCTGCATTCTTTATCTCAATTATAGTATTGCAATCAAGCACATCACTTTTTAATATAAGAAATCTATATGCAGCACTATGTTCAGCATATCCAATAAGCATGCAATCAACAGTTTTGAAACATATTTTTCTCTTTTTAGGTTCAAGCAAAAGAACTTTAGCAAGGCACCCCCACACTTTTAAATATTTCAAGTTAGGTTTATAACCCCTCCACAATTCATAAGGTGTTTTGCCAGTTCTTCTATGTGGTATTCTATTTTGTAAGTGACAAGCAGATAATATAGCTTCACCCTACAAATTATCAGGAGCATTAGAACTAACTAACATAGAGTTCATCATCTCTTTTAATGTTCTATTTTTTCTTTCAGCTATTCCATTTGACTCGGGTGAATAAGGCGGAGTTACTTCATGAATAATTCCATTCGTTTCACAAAAATCATTTAAAGAAAAATATTCTCCACCTCTATCAGATCTAATTCTCTTGATTCTTCTATTAAGTTGATTTTCAACCTCAGTTTTATAAGAAATAAAAGCATTAAAGGCATCATCTTTATTTCTAAGCAAATACAACTTAGTATATCTAGAAAAATCATCAATAAAAGTCGCATAATATATTTTACCACTTCTAGTCATAGTCTGCTTCAAATCACCTAAATCGGTGTGAATTAAAGATAACAATTCAGTTTCTCTATTTATAGAAAAATAAGTATTTCTAGTACTTTTAGCTTCAATACATATTTCACATTTGTCAATATTATTTGTATCTAAACCAGATATTAATCCTAGTGATTGCATTTTCTTTATATACGCGATATTAACATGTCCTAGTCTAGCATGCCACAACGAAATTGACTCAACCATATAATCAGAAGAAGATGCATTTTTATTGCTAGTATCAGAAATATTGAGCATAAATAAATCATGGTTACAATATCCATTGCCCACAAAAATATCATTTTTGGTCAATACGATCTCATTATTCTCGAAAGAAACCTTCACTCCAACTTTTTCTAATAATCCCACAGAAACCAAATTGGTTTGGATATTAGGTACATGCAATACATCATTCAATGCGAGAGTTTTACCAGATGTGAGTTTGAGAAGAATTTTTCCTTTCCCAAGAACGTGAGTTGTTCTTGAGTCACCAAGATAAATAGTTTCTTCTCCTTCCTCAACTTGGGTGTAAGACAAAAATTTATTTTTGTCTGCACAAATGTGCCTAGTAGCACCAGAGTCTATCACCCAATTTCTCACATTAGCCACATTATTTATTTGAAAAATGATCGCAATAATTATATTATCCGCTTTAGTCAAATTTAATTTTGACTTAGCGAGATTGTCATTTATCTCAACTCTTCTCTTCCATTGAGGTGCATTTTTCTTGAAGGTTTTAATATTAGCATTGGATATATAACCATGTCTATTTACATACCTGTATTTTGATATCAGTGTCTGCTCAAGTTGTGGATGCAATAATGTATTTGCAACACCGTGGATATCTGGCAGGACAGCTGAAACAGTAGCAACGGAGACAATAACAAAATTGGTAGCACCATCAAAAATTTCCATAGTAGTATTACTTGCCATAGTTTCTTAGATTTTAGGGAAATGACACCAAAAAAAAACGATAATAATAATGCAATGATATTATTTGTAAGCAGAAACACACAGATTAGCTTGAGTCGTGCTAGGCACTGTCCTAAGAAACTATTTCAGCAATGTGAAATATTTTTCCAGGATTAAACAAGCCCATCTCTATTTACTTAGAGGATATAGAAATCAGCAAAATTAAATAATGCACCAGCAAATCTTAAGGAATAATTAGAATAGGAATTTCTTAAAGAAAAAATAAAGGTTTTCTCTTTTTCAGTGGCTAGCTATTAAAGAATAATAGCTAATGATTAATGGAGATTACTAAAGCTTTGGTTGGAAAGCATACTGACCAAAACGTGTAAGAAGGAAAGGAAAGAAAGGGAATATTTCTGATGATCTTTTCAAGTATAATGTGAGCCTATATATAGGCTTTAAAGAGGGCTAGCAATAAGACAAGTGTATTGGACACTTATACACTTGTTCACACATATGCCACTTGCTATTTAGCATGACAATTGGATAAGTTTCATTGAAGATATTACCACATGGACATATGACTTCATGCAAGAAGCCACATACTATTCCAAAATATTTTTTAAAATAAATTAATTTATCAACAACACTTACTTATTTAAAGATGGATGGAAAAATATGGTAAATGAGTTCAATAAGAAGACGGGATTAAAATATACTAAAAACAAATAAAAAATAATTGGGATCACATGAAAGCGGAGTTGACTCTTTTTAAGCAGTTGATGAGAGGTGAAACAAGTTTAGGATGGAATCCCACAAGAAAAATAATTATTGCAGATGATGATTGATGGGAGAAAAAAATTAAGGTACATTGCTTGCCCTTTTCTATAATTATTTCATAACTCTTTCAATTATTAGTTTTATTTGTTTGCTTAGAGTAATTTTAATTTCTTTTTTACAGGAGAATTCTAAATACAAAAAATTTAGGAACAAAGACCTTTTATTGATATGGTTTCGTTACGATATTATATTTACTGATATTATTGCCACCGGAGAGAGAGCACGTGCAGCAAATCAAGTACAAGAGTCTGAAGTTGGGTTATATCAAGATGATGATGGAACAAATGATATTTATGATAATGACATAGAACAATGGAATAATGAAAGAAGCGATGAAAGTCATGACTTGCAGAATATGGATTCAATTACGTTTCCTGAGCCATCACTTAGAAAGCGAAAGTCAATAGATGGTAGTGGCAGTAGCAGTCAAGTGAAAAAGCGCAAGACAAAAAATAATTTATTATCGCTAAAAAGAGATATACACTCCCTAATTGAGTTCATGTCTAAGAAAAGCACATCTAAATCTTCAGAGCCCACCATTGAGAAGTGCATGGATATTTTAGAAAATATTCCTGGTATTCTTGGAAGGAATGATATTTTAATTGTGTTGTAAACTTGTTGACACAAAAAGAGGTGCGACGTGTATTTTTCAAGTTGTCTACTGATGAAGCTAGGAAATCTTGGTTGGAGTACAACCACCGACGATTATTCGTGTGGAACAATCCATCTAATCCAATCTAAGAAGTTGTTGATGATACCTTACCCATATTACATTAGCATTAGATATTTTAACTTGCCTTTTAAAGTATGTGCAGAAGGTTATATTTTCTTAATGTTTTGTTTCCTGTTTAGACATATTGGTGGTTTAATTATTTTTTATTTAGACATTATGTGTTTTATTTTAATAGATGACTATAGTATCAACTTTGAAGCTAGCATCTGTAATTTTTAATTCATAACAGTTTGTGTGTCTGTTTCATTTCAGTTTAATGGAATGTTGGAACAATTACGTGTTAAATGATGAAAATGAAGAAGAGGAAAGTCAAGAAAATAAGGAATGGATAGCACTATATCAAATAGCATGTAAGAGGATATTGATATATTATGAGAAATACATTTGCAAGGAACCATGTCGTACATCTAAATACACTGGAATATATTTATCCAAGAGATATTACATGTAAATGAGATTCAGTGTTATGAAAATTTTCGATTGAGGAAGTCAGTGTTTCTTGATTTAAGAAAAGATCCAACTGATAAATATGATCTTAAACCCACGCGTGGGATGTCTGTCTATGAGGAGTTAGGGATGTTCTTGATGATTTGTCCACATGGTACCGGAAATCAATTAGTACAGGAAATTTTTCAACATTAAGGAAAAATAATTCATAGGCATTTTCATAGTGTTCTAAAGGCCATTGGTAAGCTTGCAAGAGACATAATTCAACCACATTCAAGTTATAATGATGGTGCAGGAGATCACAAGCCAACAGTATCTCCCTTTCTTTAAAGTAAGTGACATTTCTTACTAATTACATTATTATTTTTTTACATTTTAACTCAAAAACATTATCTAGTGTAAACTTATATTTAGTTTATACATGTATATATTTTTAGGATTGTATTGGAGCACTTGATGACACATATGTGAAAGTAAGATTGCCTCAAGGTCAAGAGATACCATATATTGTGCATAAAGGTTATCCTACTTAAAATATTCTTGTTGTTGTCGACTTTAATATGTGTTTTACATTTGCATGGGCTGGGTGGGAAGGAGCAGGTCATGATAATCATATATTTGGTGAGGCACTTCGTAGACTCGAATTGAACTTTTCACATCCATCTAGGGACAAATATTATCTTGTTGATGCAGAATATTCACGCATGAAAGGATATATGGCTCCATATAAAGGAGATAATGTGAGATACCACCTTGCAGAATTTGGTCGAGGTGCGACACGACAGTTGCGAGCACCAAATGGACATAAATAAATGTTCAATTATTTGCATTCTTCTTGCATAAACATTGTAGAGCGAACATTTGGGGTATGGAAAGTAAGGTGATCTATTTTGCAAGATATGCATTTTTATCATATTGACACTCAAAAAGATATCGTATTGGCTACAATGGCGATTCACAATTACATTAGAAAGAAATGTAAGGTGGACAATGCATTCCAAGAAGCTGAGAATGAAAGATATGTACCACGTGTTGATCCTGATGTTGGAAGATCCGCAAGAGTCAACGTTGCAAATGAAGAAAATGTTGAAAACCAAGGAGATAATAATATTTGGATGGCAATTCATGATTTGATTGCTCAAGATATTTATGATAGTTGAATGTTTTAGTTTTATTTACCACAAACAATACATATTAAGTGTTTGTTTCTTCTCTACAAATACTATGTGCATTATTTAAGTTTTTTTTCTTAACTTTTGTTAATTTATACTCCCTCCATTCTAATTTATGTATGTATACTTATCATAACATAAATTATATTTATAGAAAATGATATTATCTAATCATTTTTATAATTAAAATAACATGATAAATAATTATTTTGTATTTGAATCTATGTAGAATCTAAAATTTTGAAGAAAATGACGTTTTTAGTAGTGTAAATTGTATAAGGTCATTTAAGTCATTTTAACATAAAAATAGCTTATCAACACTTTTTAATCAAACAATTTCAGCTGCTTATTATTAATTTCAGCACTTTTATCCAAAATCGTAACTGCTTATTTATTAAATCAGTTTCAGCACTTAAAAGTACTTTTCAGCACCTAATACTTATCAGCTACTCTAAATTAGTTAAGCCCAACGGGAGAGAGAACTACACATAAGTACAGTCCACGCACATAGTTAAATAGTTACTGCTACACTTTGTGCTTAGTTTAAAAAAGAAAATAGAAGAGTAAACAAATTCTATTGTGCAAACAACTGGAGTTGAATGTTAATGAAAATCATGATGATTGACTGGTAAATGATGATTTTTATAAGAGTCCATTAATTAAATGGTCACTCAACTATTCAAAATTATCTTGTAAAGTCATCTTTGCCCTCTAAATTATCAACTTTTATCTTCTTCTTCTTCTTTTTTTTTTTTACCTTTTTAATATTATGATTTTTTCTCTTATTAATCAACATTATGGACTTACATATATAACAAATAAATTTTATTTAAAAATAAAAATTACTTTTCTAGCATATATAATGTCGGAATAATAATATAATTGAGAATAATTTTCAAGAATATATAATATATATTATAAAAATATCTTTATTTTAAATAATTATTTTTTATTGTACGTGCATGGAATATATATTTTAAAACTTTTATTTTCTTTCATTCTCAGTTGTGTAAATAAATTTTTGAGATTTGTTGTTAATATCAAAATTATTATTAAGAACAAATTATTTTAATTAACTTTCTACTATCAATATTTTATTGTTCCAACATTAAATATGCTTAAATACTATTTTTATTGTTCTAATTTTTAAATAAAATTTATTTATTCTAAGGTAAGTCCATAAATAAATTAAAAAGAGAAAAAAAATTATAATATTAAAAATCTAAAAAAAAAAGAAAAAGAAGAAGATAAAAATTGATAATTTAGAGGGTAAAATAGGTATTTGGCGATCAAAAGTTTGAGAAATCTAGTTAAGTGAATTTTTGAGTACTATAAGCATAGTTAAGTGACTTTGTTGTTACAAACGAAAGAAAGATGACTTTGGTAAATAATTTCGGACTGTTGAGCATTCAGAGTATGAACAAGTTTCATGGATACAAAATTTTGGAAGAATTAACATAAATAGCCACTTATTAATCTTTTAAACATATATACATACATATATATATATATATATATATATATATATATATATATATATATATATATATATATATATATATATGTGTGTGTGTGTGTGTGTGTGTGTGTGTGTGTGTGTGTGCAAGTATATAGCCTATAATTGTTTTTTTTAATATGTGTACAAAAAATTTAAGTAACTGTAGGGAAAAAAGGGAGCACATGTTTCACATTTTGGAAGAGGTATGCAGATACATATATAGGAGCGTGGCCCTCTTGTATTAGAGCCGAATAGGCTCCTTTTGGGCCGTATCCGATAAAAGGAGTTGATTGGACCTTGACCCGAGCCACTTGGGCTAAAACTACGATAAAAACGTATTCTCCGTTTGAAAATAATTTTCTATAAATGACTTCTTTCTCTCTAATGAGTTATTTAAAAAATAAATTGTTTTTTAATTACTCAATCTCTCTCTCTCTCTCTCTCTCCCCTTATTTAAAGTAGATCTTTTGAGATAACGGTGTAAAATGCAGGGATTATCTTTGTCTTCCTTTTACAAAATAATGTAATAATTCTTGTTTCATTTTTATCACTTACGTAGAGAAATTTTCACTTCCAGTCATCCTATTATTCTCGTAAATTAACATGGAAAAATTGCACGTTTTTCATTTGATCACCGTTTCCGCCTTTTTATTTTCTTTTTTAATATATTCGATATGAATAATGGATACCATGACGTACAATTCGGGGGCAGATGTGAACCGAATAAGAACATTGCTAAAGCAATTAGCTAAGATGTGGACAAGACTTGGCAAAAATACTCTGTACCAAAGAATATTATTAGCTTATTACATCCCAAATATTTGGTTTTCAAAAAATCTAAAGTGAAGTATGGGTTATATTTACATATATTATTTATTCTTCAACTTATAGACAAGATCAATAGATTCCCTTCTAGAACGAAAGATAAGTAGTTACGTTTTATCCGTCAAAATGGTTCTCTATATATGCTTATACTAAAATGAATATTCTTGCCACTGTTATATTTGAAGGAAGCAACATTCTTTAATCTTTATTAATTAGCTGTTTGCCATTTAACTTGAATGTCGCATCAATGTTTATCTTTTATACTTTACGAGTTTACGTACAGATAGTTGCCTACAGTAATAGCTTTGTTGGAAAAGAATTAAACCACTGGAAAATCTGAAGCTGGCAGTATGTTGATTTAGAAGCTTTGTTAATTCAAGTATTATACGTGAAAAATAAATTAATTCATTTCTGTAAACGTGATAAATATTTAAGTTATTACCAAAAGACCAAAGGAGCTTCTCAAAGTGATGAAATATATTATTACTTGATATATAAAAGAACTACATGTAGCTCTTCGTAATAAATTGATTAGTTAATTAAAAATAAAGCAGTTGACATGATACAACATGTCAATAAACACAGTAGTGAAAATATTTTATAGTCAATATGTATAAGTTAATTCCAATATATATTATATACCTTGAGAAATTCGCAGTATTGTTACTTATGCTGCATGATTGAAAAGATGCATGTATCTAAAACCTAAACACGTTGACTCCCACGCACAAAAGCATAAGTTCTGATTCCAAAATTAACAAAACAAAAATATTCGTGACTAGGAAGTCCACTTATAACATCTACTCATTTATCTTATGAAGATCAATAAGAGTTTATCAATTTAGCGGACGAGCCAATTATTATTATTATTTAAAAGAATATTTACACTGGTCGCCTAAAAGATAACAATTTAAAATGCACTGATTTAATAAAATTCAACACTATCAATATATGTATATAGGTTAAATCCTATTTAAATGAAGAAACAAAATGGTCAAAATGAGGTATAAGACCATTCTTCTTCATCGTCTTCCATCTTTTTCTTTAAATTTTGATTATCATCACTGGTTTGAGCAATTAATTATTACTTTCTCTCTTCTTTTTTTCCCTTCATGCATAGTATGGAGTAAGGAGACATATCAATTTAAAGAGCCATACTTAATGCATGTGGCGAATCTGAAAGTTATAGCTAGGAATGCTTTTAATTCTTTCACTTCTCTTCGTTTCTAGTACATTTAGTAAAAGAAAGTCATGTTGTGTCACCAACACCACATATGGGGTCGATGTTTCACCCCACACTTCTCGAATATGTAGTTATGGGGTCAATCCTAGCTAATTATTAGTGGACTTTCACAATATTGGCATTTTTTCTTTTTATGTTTATCGAGGCTTAGATAGATGGAAAAAATATTATATAACGTTTTCTTTCGCAGCTGAGATAGAGTATGATATTTTAGGTTTTAGTCCTAATTTATTGAGCATTAAACCACACCGTTAGATCTTAAAATTGGCATATCAGACTCCAATATTTGACAACTTGGTTGAGTTGACTCAACAGGAGAAGTGAGGAAAACAATCCAAGTGGGGTATTAGGTATTTTTGCTTTTCTGAAAGTCGGTGAGCTGCTGATGCTTCAAATAATGAAATGAAAGAAGAGTAAAATCAGATTCATGTTGCAAAGAGACTAGACCTTTTTCTTTGTCCAAAGGGAACTTATTCCCATCCTTTCTTATTGTTTTTTCGGTGTTGACATTCAATATGTCAATAATTTGATCAGAAGAATAGCACCACTCAACTTTTCATATCATTTTCTAGGGGCATAAATGCCTCACTGCTGATGGCCATTTTGTAACTAAATGGGAAAGTAGTTGTCTATTCTTGATATTCTTTCATTCCACGTAAACTTAAAAATTATATTCTCGTGGAATTTTAAATACGATGCAAGCTACAAAAAAAGTAGTGAAAACATGTAGAAACGCATAGAACATAACTTGTTGGAAATCTAGAGATAAACTAGTTATTTCAAAGAATCCCAACCTGTCAACGTGTTTAAATACCTTAAAATACAACTTTTGCTCACAAACACTATAAAAGAACATACTCTTCTCTGTTTCAAAATATTTGTCAATTAAATTTTTTAATGAAGTCAATTATCAACATGCTTACAAGGACTTAATTATAAATGCAGCTTAAAACACTTGTTGCTTACGAGCACTTTTAAAGAGTATACTCTATTATATTGGAACACTTATCATTTACTTTTTGGTAGTCAATTTTGGATATTAATATTCTTGATCAAGATTTCTTCAACATTCAAAATAATTGAACCATAGCTTTTAATTATTGCAATATTCTTCGTGCAATTTATGCATCTTTATATATTAGTTTCAACGTCTAACATTGCTCCACATTGTGTTAATTAACTGGAACAGAGAGCATAAAGTAACAAATATTACGATATGAAAGTAGTACGCGTTATCCAAAAACTTAAGTATACCCTTCTATACAATCCACTTCTTTATGACTACAGAGACGAAGCCATGGATAACCATTTGTGTTCCTAATTATATTACCCATATTATAAAACGTGCAAGCACTAATAACCGGGGAAATGAACTAAATAAACAACGGGGTTCCAGAGTTATAAAAGGTAGATTAATTGAAGTTGAAATGTAGACAAATTCAGGATTCAAGTTGTGTTTGGTACGAAGGAAATGAAAACATTTTCTTAGAGTGATTTTATCACTCTTTTTTTCTTGTTTGGTTGGTAAGTGAAAACCTTTTTGCGGAAAATATTTTTTAGTGTTTGGTTAGAGAGTAGAAAATATTTTTAGGAAAATAATTTTTATGATACACTCTTCACCCCTCCTCACCCCAAAGTCCCTATATTTCCTGCCCTCCCCCTCCCCCCTCCCCCCCAAATACCCAACATTTTCATGACTCTATTTTTTTCAAGAATTTAATTATTCTTCCAAAAATCACACACATCCAAAGGAATTAATGTGTTGCTTTACTTTTTTACACAAAGACAACGCTGAAATTTATGTTCTATAACTAAAAAATACTCTTTTTTTGTTGAAAAAGAAAGTATTATTTCTACAACATGAAAATTAAGTACTCATTTTGTTGAAATAAAAGAAAATACTTTTTCTACATCATGAAAAGAAAATACGCATTTTGTTGAAATGAAAGAAAATACTTTTTCTATATCATGAAAAGAAAATACTCTTTTTGTTGAAATAAAAGAAAATACTTTTTACTAGATCATTTTGTTGAAATGAAAGAAAATACTTTTTACTATACCATTTTGTTAAAATTTTAAAAAAAAAATCTAAATCATGAAAAGAAAGTACTTTTTTGTTAAAATGAAAAAAAATCTTTTTTTTATATTATGAAAATACTCATTTGTCAAAATGAAAAAAAATCTATTTATAACATGAAAATAAAGTACTATTAATAATATTTCTATTTAGGGTGGGGGTGAGGGTGGGGTGGAGTTGGGGTGGGGGTGGATTGGTGGGGATAGAAAATGTGGGGAAGGTTGGGGGTGTGAGGGTGGATGGGGTGGGGGTGTGGGGGTGGGTTGGTGGGGATGGGGAATGGGGAAGGTTGGAAAAGAGTTTTAGAAAATATTTTCCCTCTGGATAGGGAAAACATTTTCCTCATGAAAAATACTTTTCAAAACATTTAAACCAACCAAACATGGAAAAATTAGAAAATATTTTTCGGAAAATATTTCGTTTTTACCAAACACAACCTTAGAGCCAGTTAGTTCAAAACAGCATAATATTTACCATATGTATACCATTTATGTACTTTTTGTATATGTATATAGAGTATGAGTTCAGTTAAATTCATATATAGATTACAAGTTGAGTTGTGAAAGCCCACTAATATTTATATTATGGTGGACTGTATACATCAAACCTCTTAAGGTGCGATCTTTTTCTGGCCCCTGAATACATGATGTTTTGTGTATTGGGTTGTCATTTTTAAGTCTCGATTAAGTTCTATCTAAGTAGAATGGACAAAAACATTTACGTTAGAGATGGGAAAAAGCCAAACAAAGAGCACAAAATGGCACTAAGATTGGTCGGGTCGGCCTTAAAGTCCGGAAGCACATCTGAAACCTTATCTCCAACATCATCTCCAAACCCTCAAAGAGAGAAATTCCCCCAAATTAAAACAAAAACCCCATCATTGCCAACATCAACGTTCAATATTAATCATCCTTTATCCTTAGAATCAAACCACCCATCATGCCAAATCATTGATGGGTCCTACTTTCTTACTCGTGTCTCCTCTCACTTGCTTGACACGTGTCGCTTGATCTTTCTTGAAACCTACTTCAACAGAATACGAACGATTAAAAGGTGTTTAAAATAATTAATTAGGTGTATGACATACTAGAATATGTTTAATCTGTACGTTCAATCTATGTAGTAGAATTGGGTTGACAGTATTAAGTTATTTAAATTTCTTTTATATCAATCTCGTTCATTACATCAGGAGAGGTGAATGGGAGAGAGGAAAAGGATACTATGCTAGTGACGAGATTTGAACCCTCCACCTTAATTGTGATACAAAAATTAACCAGGTAAGATAAGCCTCAACCGTGTCATAGTATGTATATATGTATTATGTAATAGCTCATGTGAATTATTTCAAATGTCTCAAATTATAATTGACTACCAAACTTGTACATGTGATAACGAGAATATTTTATAAATTAAGTACCTCAAATTATAATCTATGCACAAACCTTTTCAAGAAAAATAATTGAAATTGACACAACTTCTGGAAGTGGTATGAGGGAATATCACTTGCTCAATTGTTCTTCTCAAATTAAAATTTATGGTAGTCCTAAAAAAAAGCAAAGTAATAGATGAAGATTGTGGAAGCTTTGCTAATGCTAGTTAGTTTACGTTTAGTTGTTATATTTTTTATCTCAACTATATCGATTGGGCAAGTGTGGATTCTGGAAAGATTAGTTAATATAATCGCAATCATTCCTAGTCATCATGTTGGGGAAATGATCAGAGAAACTAAGGTGTAATTAGAATATTGATTTCTCCAATGCGTCAAAGCCATTGTCCATATATCTATCCACGCAAGGAAACTTGTCAATGAAGGCTTGTTTAAAATTTGATAATAATATTGTCCTTTAATTATTCATCTAATCAAACTTTATGTAGCATAATGCCCTAACATCCCATCAATTTTTTGTATCTTTACAATCATATTCTTGGAAGATTACAGTAACTTTCAAGACCAAAGTGTATTAAATTATTAAATGGTTAGAACCACATCTTATTGTCATTATCATTAGGTTTATCGATTGGACATAATTAAATTGTCGGCGGATTAGCCGCACCCCTATGGAGTATAACATCCTATCTCTTTATTTCTTTCTAGAAAGCAAATTAAAAAATAAATAAATAAATGATCTCACTGTACTCATATCTCAATTAATTTCATATCAGTTTGGTGTTGAGAATTAAATGAGTTTATCAATATTATGACAAAAATACTATTGATGAATATAGAAAAAACTAAAGCAACCAATTAGTTTAAAATACTGCATGAATATTCTTATTGGAGAATGAATCCATGCTTATGTCAGTTAAACATACTCACATATGATATACTAATATATATTCGTCGAAATAAAAACCTTTTAAAAGAAAACTTGTGCAATTGAAAAATATTGAATATTTAGTTTATAAAATAACTACATTAGCTAAGACCAGCCACAAATGATGCCGACAAAACATTTATCCACTAATTATCTCTTTTATTTATCAATATGTAGTTTCTTTCAACATGCATTTTTTTTTTCCTTTTTCCTTTCCGATTAAAATAAATCTTTACGGACCACTTTAGACAAGCCCAATCAAAGATTTAATGCAATAATCTTTGTATAACAAAGCCTAGTTGTAGACCATATCATTAATTTATTTCTTCAGTATACTCTATGTTCATTGCTTTCTACAAACCTAAGGGCTAAATGCACGGAGAGTGAGGGACCAGAGGATGGTCTAGTTCTAGGAATGAGACTTCAAAAAGACTAACGATAGCAACCTCTTAACATCCAAAACCAGTACTGCTATATAACTGTAATAATAATAGAGTGGTTAGGTTGAATGGTCAAATAACTAATTAATACTTTTGCAATTAAAAGCAACACATTGTTTGGCTTCATGCTGAATGATTAACTCACGCGTTCTAGAATCACTGTTGCCCAGTGGCGGAGCTGCAATATCAGGGGTTCGGATGAATTTAATAATTTTTTTTTAGATTTGTACTTGTATTAGAAAAATTAGTAAAATATTTAATTGTGAATTCACTAACTAGTAGACACATATAATAAATAAAAGAATAGTAAAAATTCGAGTTATATAATTTCTCAATTCTAACACAAGGTATTTCTTAGTAAGAATGTACTTCTTAGATCAAATAGAATGATTTTGTTGTATCGAGAATAGTACCAAGTCAATTCATGAATAAAATGTGACAATTAACCAACCAACAAAATCACTTGTTACATAAGATCTTGTTGTTGTATCGAAAGAGATAAATGTTGACTAATTTAGCTAACATTAAACTTGGTAAATGAAGTGGTTGAGTAATTGAAAAATGAGATTATTCGGGAATACACATTGAATACTTAGATTACGTATTGATGGCAAACTCAGAACCCGTAAACTTCAAATTCTGACTCCGTCTCTAAATGCTATTTTTTTCTTTTTTCCCAAGTTACTTTAAGAATAATATTGGATTGAACACAAAAAGCTTGTCCTCCCACTTGCATAGTGGAAATATATACAAATCGTACAGAGAAGACTCTACCAGCATATACATACTTTTATTAGAATTAGAATGTGTAATAAAGTTTGCAACGCGTAACCCATAAACAAGATAACTATGTTTTGCTTTCGAATCGAACTCACCACCCACAACAACAACAACAACCCAATATAATCTCATTAGTAGGATCTGAGAAGGGTATTGTGTACGCAAACCTTACCTCTATCCTGGGATAGAGAGGCTGTTTCCGATAGACCCTTGACTCCTTCCCTCCAAGAACTCTCCACCTTGCTCTTGGGGTGACTTGAACTCACAAGCTCTTGGTTGAAAGTGAAGGTTGCTCCCTACAAAAAAAAAAAAAAAGAAGAAGAGAGAAGAATATAATATACTATATAAAAAGTGGCACACCATTCCTTTCCCTCGTGTACTTTGCTTCATCCACTTCCAAGATTATTCCACGTAGAATTTACGTATGTCAGCTATTGTAAAATGTAGTACAATTTATATATATGCTTTATTGATTATATACATAAAATATTTACTACTCTGTGGGGGGGGGGGGGGTATGAATAGAGTGTGTTTATCTTGGTCAACCTAAGAAGAGAGAAAGATTATAAAGAGACAGACAATGGTTTTATTTTACTTAAACAAAAAGAAAAAAGATAATATGCTCACTCTAAATTGCTGTCCCTTGTTAGTTTCTTGCTCTTTAATTAGAAATTAATAATAATTAATAATTAATCATCTTTTTCCAAGCACTCCTTTCCAAAAGAAATCCGATGCTTTTTCTCCTCTCAACTAGACACATAAACCTCAAAACCTTCCTTATATATTAACAATACCACCGTGTAAAATATTAGTAATTCATTTCACTCAAATCCTAAAAAATGATCTGCAACACAAGGCTAAGTCTAAGCTTATTAGGATCATCAGGAGAATCTACTACTCCTAAGAGAAAATCAAACCATCAAGAATTAGATATTAATCCTTTCCCTTCTTTAACTCTTTGCTTATCATCTTCAGCAGTTAATTCGTCGGTAATAAGTGCTGCAGTTTCTTCATTTTCTAACTCAAGTATCAAAAGGGAAAGAGATGCTAGTTTTGAAGAAGAAGTAGAATTGGATACGAACAAAGTAATTATTTCTCCAAAGTTAGACGATGTTGATCAGGAACAAGATGAAGATCATGAGTTTGGTACGAGGAAGAAACTTAGACTTACTAAGGAGCAATCTGCCGTTTTAGAAGATAGCTTCAAAGAGCACAGTACTCTTAATTCTGTAAGTCATCTTTAACCTCTCTTTTTTTTTTTCTCTTGTTCATAAATGTTTGAAATATTCTAAATTTGACCCTTTTTAATTTTAAATTCAAATTTTCAGAAGCAAAAGCGAAATCTAGCGACACGATTAAGTTTACGTCCTCGACAAGTGGAAGTATGGTTTCAGAATCGAAGGGCCAGGTAGTTACCATTATAATTAACCCCGCTAGCTTTATTACAATTCGGCTAGTATGTGAATATGGATCTTTGATTTTGGGATTATAAAACTTTTTTTCAAGTTTCAAATTGATTTTTCATTTTATTATTTTCAAGATGTGTCTGTTTATTGTAGTATATACACATTATTTTTACAAAAATTGTTATTCATGCACATATTTAGTGAATTTTTTCTAGTAAAACGGTGTCAGATGACACTCTTATGCCAAGGTTTCTTCGCCAGTGTCCGGAATCAGAATTTTATTAGGATGTCAAAATATTAAAAAATAAATACAGAAAAAAAGGGAGTAAAAATATAATATATATACGTAAAAATAAATTTTTGAACCGTAAGTTCCGGCAAAGGGATGCTAATTGACACTTAGCATAAGTTTGCTCCACCACTGGACTATTCAAATACTTTTTTAGCTTTTCTTGATATTCTAACTTTTCTTATAGAAATTGTTGAAACTCAGCTCCCATTTATCCAAAAAAAGTTAAATAATAATAATAATTGCGCGTATCATGATGTCAAGAAAACTTCATTTTGTTTTCTTTTTTTGATCGATGCGACAACAGGACTAAGCTGAAACAAACAGAAGTAGACTGTGAAATACTGAGAAAATGTTATGAAGATTTAAAAGGCGAGAACAGAAGACTAAATAAAGAACTGCAAGAGCTGAAATCACTGAAAATGGCAGCACCCTTTCGTGTTCAATTATCGGCGGCCACCCTTAGCATGTGCCCGTCGTGCGAGAGAACTTACGGCGGCGGCGGCGGCGGCGATAACTCGGCCACCAAAATCTCTTTCTCACTCGGAGATCAAAAGCCTAATTTTTATGGTTCCTTCGCAAATTCATCTGCAGCTTTGCTAAGCTAAAAGGTTCTTAGTTAACATGAAGACTAGCTGATATAGGTTTATGTATTTATTAATTAGTTAAATACAGTATATTGTTAAATCCAATATTAGTAAAGTGAGGAAAATATATTTCTTTTGTTACGCTCTCTACGTACCAAGTATTTTGAATTAATCTTTTTAGAGATACATATGTATATTCTTTAAATGTAGTTATGTGGAAATAAAAGTTCCATTTCTAACTTATACTGCTTTAATTTTGACTTTTTGTAATATAAATTTACTAGCTAAACCAAGAATGATCAATAATTAGGGGCTACATTTTCATATGTATAGGTATATTGATAGTGTTTTGGATGGCAGTTTCTATATTTTCATATGTATAGGTATTGATATGTATATGCCTTTACAGTTATTAATGCTGATCTTTTACTCCTCTTTCTTTCTTTTTTCTTTTTCTGTTTTAATTACCATATAATTGACACTTAATGAAAGTTCTGCGATGAATTTGTGGACAAAATTAAGTTTTAATTTGTGCAAGACTCTGATGCCGTTGGTCCTTAATTTTGGCATGTATATGCTAAATGAGATGCTCAATTAATTGCTAATTTCAGCCAAATAATAAATAGTGTTTCAAATTTGATTAATTGGTGTTGATATATCTGATCATTCGTTCAAGTAATTGTTAGAGAGATCATATTTTTATATTCTTAATTACATTTTCAACATTAGGGAATGTTGTTATGTTGAAGATTGATTAGTATAATTAGTGAAAAGTGATTAATAGGTAAAAGGAAAATGTGTAGAAGTCAGGTATGATAAATATTTCGTATTGCCCCATGTTGATCTATATATAAGCTATCCTGGTCCAGAAATGTGAAAAATATTTCTATTTGTTTAACAATTCTGCTAGCTGATGCAATGAAAGAAATGTAAAGCCAGCAATCCAATCAAAATACAAGTACTTCATAAAAAATTTATAGACTTATTGATATATTACTGCTTTGATTAACAAAGGAATTAAAGTTTACAACAGGTAAAACTAATAAGCTATCTGTTACCAATGAGTATCGACTGATACAGCGGCGGATCTAAGATTTTAAAATCATCTGAAAGAATAGGAAAAAGGAGTTTAGTCGTGGGTGCTTACTCAATATTTATCCAATTTTTTTTATAATTATCTATACAAATTTACTAAATTTGATCAAAGATAAAGGGTACTTGAGCACCCGCAAGAGACCATGTAAATCATAGGTTCTTAATTAGGACATCAAGCTCATTACTTACTTGGGACTTCTATTGACACATAAACTATTAAGAAATTTGCAACTAAACCTAAATTTTGAGGATTTCTTTTACGATTTGAGCTTTGCCTCTTATGTTCATGGTAAGGATTAACAAGACAAGTACATAATCATGCTTCAATCGTAAATAAGTTGGGATAACTATATTATGAAGATTTATAATGACGTGAGATTTGACAATTTTACGTAGGTTGTCGGCCTACCATAAGTCTCCTACTTTAGCCGGATTTGGAACCGACAATAATGTAAGCAAACTCACACTGATGGAGTTTGTTCACGCTGAGAATTATTGTGTTATATATTACTATTGTTTATATATTAGTGAAAATACTATAAGTTGTTCTAGGGACATTCATGGATAGCTCACTACTAGAAAACTGTCAAAAGGCGTCCAGATAAACCGACCGAAATCGGTCAGAATCGAATAAAAATCGACCGATTTTCGACCGACTTTAATTCATCGAAAAATCAATGGTCGCTAACATGAGGCGACCGCAGACAATCGATATTTTCGACCGAAGTCGGTCGGTAATTTTCAACGCACTTTAACCAAATAATCTGACACATTCCAAATTTACCGACCGAATTCGGTCGTAATTCCTAAAAATATTTTTAAATTAGCGACCGATATCAGTCGGAATCTTAATTATTATTATTTTTAAAATTGTTCATTTCCGACCGAAATCGGTCGGAATCTTAATTATTTATTTTTAAAAAATTGTTCATTTCCGACTGAAATCGGTCGGTATTATTAAAATATTTAAAATAAAAAATTCCGACCGAAGTCGGTCAGTAATTTTAAATTTCTAGAAATTTTATTTTAACATTTCTGACGGACTTTGGTCGGTATGCGGTCAGTTTTCTAGGTAAATATTTGGCAGAATACAGTTGTTTTATAGTTGCACCACCTGCCAACAACCAATCACCTATAATGGCAGCATTACATTGTTGTCATTCAACCAATAATAATAACAATAACAACAATAACAACTATAAAAACTATATTAACAATATTTATAGAGTTTCAAAATATCCAACAACAAAACGTTTCACAAGTTAAAAGTTCAAACATCATTCAATGAGTATTTTGTACTACATCATCTCCATCTTACTACTAGAAGCTTCATCGTCGGTATGGCTTGAAGGATCACGACGAGAAGGATTAGCATCTGGGGAAGACTCACGAGACCGGAGAATCAGAAAAGCACCACTAGCAAGAAGATTGGCCAGCTGACCTTGATGGACACTAAATTGTTCGTCCCTCTTTTCTAGATGGCCTTGAAGGGTGTCAAATTGTTTCTCTCTCTTTTCTTCTCTAGCCTTTGCCTCTCCAAGCTCTGCTGACAGCTTTGCGATTGACGAGCGCAAAACACAGCACAAAATTATTGCTCGCTGGTCAAAGATAATATAGATTTATTATTGTCTTCACATGGATTAGATTTAAACAGTGTTCGAATAATCTCCAGTTGATTACTACCCAGGAAAATTAATACTTGATTTGATAACTGTTACTACGGTGAACTACTAAAAATTAAGCAAATAACAATTGATCACAAAAGACAGTAGATGAGCAACAAAGAAATATCAATGAGCGGGATAAGGGTATTTGACTAGATAGGTGAAAGATAACTGACTCGGGATCTAATTCTTGAGTTAATTCACTCTATAATACGGTTGATTCTCACAAATTCAACCGATAGTCAGATTGCACTTAAAGTTAATGTTCCTCTTTTGATTAAACGTTAATTCAGTAATTAATCCAATTGAAGCACGGTAAACAATTACAACAATCAAATGATGGTTATGATCAAAAGGGTAACTTCTCACGAATATTTTCCTATTTTCTAGTTCGATTAACAATTCAAAAGGCTCTTTCGGTTACCTATTTGAATCACGAATTTAAACTAGAGCATAAGATGTGAAGAAATTCAAATTCAAACTCCTCTTTCGATTAAGCAAAACAATAAATAACTCACAATATAAATTAAAGCTCCAACAATTAATTCTAACAATTATCAAGAATTAAATACCTAATCAAGTTATCGAAACACCATATCTGTCAACACCCTAATGAATATTACTCCATAACAATGGAGTAATACATCTCAAATAAGTTTAAGAACAAAGAAAGCATCAATTCTAATGATTCGATACAAACTCATGTATTGCACAGATTACAGGTTATAGTATTGATGAATTCTTGAGTTGCCTTTGTTGGTTCTACAATCTCTCGTAGGTCAAAAGTGTCTTTAAAATCGTATTTTTGGTGTATTTATACCGTGTAGAAACAAGTCCGGATGAAACTACCCTTTCCCAGCCGAACTTGAAAATCACTCTGACGATTTTACACAGCCGTGTCGCACACCGCGCCGCCCTATATGGAGCGCTAGTGAGGAAATCCAGAGAGCTTGAACTTTGCTTGTCATACCACTTTTGCATTGTCGAGCCGCGCCGTGCCCCATGCGATGCGGTAGTGGCTTTTTCTTAGAGCAAATTCATGTGTTCACTTTTTACTATTCAGACTTGGCCCTCGACCTCCGAACGTGATCCCGGCTTAATTTCTTGGGCTTCTACTCAGATTTCAAAGCTCCAACTTGTTCGATTTTGCTCCAAACTACCTAAATAACTCAGAATCATTTCCTATCAGGCATAAAATACATAATAAGTATAATTCACTATCATTTAAGCCCAAACACATATAAAATACAGTAATTAGAGTACAATACTACGACTAAAACACATGTTTCTAGCCTACCATCAGCGATCTTCTCCATAGTCGAGAGAGTCGACCTATCAAGTACCTAGCCCTAGGCGGAAGTCCCTATACCTTGCAACGCCGAAAGGATCTCTATGGAAGGCTGTATGCTATCCCCTCTTTAGCACCACCGATAGCATCCAACCATATCTTCTGCGCTTCTTCGTCTGAAATGGAAGGTCTCTCGCCTTGCTCATTCGGTGGGAAGCTTTAAGTGTACTTCTCCACAGTAGTCTTGTAACGACCCTTTATTTAGAAGGTAGAAAATTATTAACTATATAATATTATAAACATTAATTTATTATAGTAGTTATGAAACTTACATATGTAGTCTTCGCCCGGTCCTCGACCCATCTAGTTGGATCTGTCGATGCCTTCTTCTTCAGGATATGAGTCTCCATGAAGAACTCATCATGAGTCATATTCCTCACATATTTATTTTCCTATAAATATAATAAAATATGTTAACTAAATTAAAATATACAAATATAATTCGATAAAAATAGATTTAAATATTTTAAGGAATTACGAGTAGTCTCCTCGCAATCCCCATGCTCCTTACACCCACACAGTTCAAGGAGCCACCCTTCTCAGATGCTCGGGCATTATTTCTCTGTTCACTCTTCTTCTTAAATTTTTCAGTGGCCCATTGCCTTAGCAAATCCTCCCATAAATGCGGTAGAACCCATGAAGGCTTCTTGCTCTTCTTCCGAGCAACACAGAAGAAATTAGGTAGTCTCTTACTGCATTGAAACTCAAAATTTACAAGAATAACACTGTTATGCCGGTTCTCCAAGGCGCACTTAGTCTGAAAATAAAATGTGTAATGTTAGATAAAAATATTATTTATATAATGCTTAAGTAGATAAAAATTATATTAAAACCTTAAATGGGTTAAAAATTTGCTCCACGAGCTTCGGTAGAAATTCACTCCAAGTCGTATAGGGTGCATCATACAACCGGCCAAGAGTTTCTGTGATTATCTTTGTAGTCTGATGACTAGGTATGAACCTGCAACATAGCAATTACATTAAATAAACAAGACTAGCTATTATAATTCAGCAAAAACAAAGAAGTAATAAATAAATCATACTAATTACCCTCAAGCCTGATGATCATCCTATGATAACGATCATACCACACTTTCTCTAGATTATCATCCTCCGGTGAATCTGAAGCGTGCCTAGAAGGGGAGGCATCTAGCTCAGCCCTACTATCCTGAAGGCGAAATCTAGAAATACTAGGAGACGAACTCCATGGAGAGGGAGACGAGGTCGCTGATGAAGATGGATGCAATCTAGACCCCTGATGTGATCTAGATCCCTGTTGCGATCCAGACAACTACTGAGATCCAGACCCCTGCTGCGATCCGGGTGGCTGTAATCTAGATGGATACTATCCAGCTGGTGGTGAAGCAAATGGAGCAGATGACGGGCGTATAATCACATGGCTCTGTGACTGCTGACTCGGTGTACCCATGTAACTATATGTAGAATTATGTGGAGGAAGCGTGGTATAGCCCTATGGTGGAGAATGGTAAGAATACTGCTGGGAGGGCGAATGATAAGTAGTCTGATGAGTAGATGGATGTGGTGGACAAGATGTGTGCCTAGAAGTTTGCTGTCGGCCATCAGCAGCGGAGGGATGCAAGTGTGAAGTGGAAGGAAGCGATGGTGTAGCACTATCCTCATGATCAATAGGCCTCTTATCCTTCCTAGACCTACCTCTTCCCCTACCAATCATCTGCATAAATTAAAGAAAATGTTAGAATTGAGAATATAAATCTATATAAGTTGAGAGCACTTGAAAAAACTAACATGCTAGTCGTCTTCGAAATATCCTTCCTCGTCCGAAAATTCTTTCTCTTCACTTATTTCATTTTTATCAGGTAATTCTTCGTCCTTATTTTCTATGATTGTTATTTTCTCCATATCAACTTCTTCTAATATATGTTGAGGATGCTCCAAGTCATTTTCTAATTGACATCCACCATTTGGTTAACACTTGAGGTATCGTTTTGGTAAGCAACATCTAACACATTCTCAACTTTCACCCTACCAAGAGGCTTAGTTTTGATTACAACCAACTAATCAACCTTATCCCTCCGCAATGGATATGGAGCATAATACACTTGCCTAACATTTTTTGTAATTATAAAAGGATCATAGCGGTCATACTCCCTCTTTTTATTAACCTCAATTATGTTGTACTGCGAGTGTACATTTGTGCCTCTTGTAGGTATTGGGTCAAACCACTTGCATCGAAAAAATGTGATCTTATTTGGCTAACCTGAATATGATAATTCTAGAATCTCTTTGATCACATCATAATAACCATTTTTCCCATCCCGATTGCCTTCACCACTTTTAACACACACCCCATTGTTATTGCTTTTTTTGTTTTTATACTTGGAGCATTCCTCGGTGTGAAATTTATAACCATTCACAAAATTCTTAGACATAGTTATAACCGTGGGTGCAAGTCCGACCGACATTGATCTTGGGCAGGAAATAATAAATTAGAATTTCCGACCGATATCGTTTGGTATTCTATAAATATTTTAATTAAATTTTTATAATTATATTAAAAATAATTTTTTATTATCGAAAAAAATAATTGATCCTGGGTGGGAAAGAATAAATTGGAATTTTCGACCGACATCGGTCGGTATTCTATAAATATTTTAATTAATCTTTTCTTTGGTAGATAGTATGCAAGTGTGACCAGGCTTTGGTCAAAGATTGATCATTTTCTGACCGTCGTTGGTCGAAATTTTTAACTGTGTTAGATAAAGTAAACTTTCTTTGTTGTTGACCACGTTTTCCGACCGACTGTGGTATATTTATGTACAATTTGTTAATTGAATTTTTCGATCAATTTCCTTTGTTTTCGACTGATATCGGTCGGTTTTTTATTCCGACCAATTTCGATCGATATGCTTTGAACGAATTTAGACAGTTTTCTAGTAATGGCTTGTCAATATTAAAACTCGTCACTACTCAATAATCATCAACATCTTAATCTTAATCACCAGCCTCTTATCGTCATCCTCCACGTCCAGTCGTCCCTTGGTTGTCCATATGCGTCGCGACCTTTGCACGCACTAAAAGCTTAACCTAATTAAATACTTATTTAAAATTTCTTTACCACTAATCAAACTTTTAATTTATTCATACTTTTTAAAGTCTGATAGTAAGCGTCCTCCACTTCCAATCAAGAAGTTGTAAGTTCGAGTCACCCCAAGAGCAAGGTGGAAGTTCTTGGGGAGAAGGATGCCGAGGGTCTATTGGAAACAGCCTCTCTACCCCAGGGTAGGGGTAAGGTCTGCGTATACACTACCCTCCCCAGACCCCACTAGTGAGATTATATTGGGTTGTTGTTGTTGTTATACTTTTTAAAGAAATTCCAGTACTTGTTTTTCGACGACCCTCGTTTCTTATTTTGTGCATCTGAAATTAGAGATTGGTTATACTATAGTGCATTTGTTGTTCGTCTTTTTCTCCTAAATACTAAGCACACGTGTCTTAATTATCTTTTGGAGAAAATAAAAGGTCAGCTTGCCTACTTTATAATACTCTTATACTCGAGGATCACAATTTTTTATATGTGCCCCAAAAAATGAACAATTACGATAATGGGGCAATTCGGTGCACAAAGTATTTCGCGTTTACACATGGGAGAGGTTGCACCTAACAGATGTGATATAGACAGTCTACTCTAATGCAAGCATTAATAATTGTTTTCACGACTCGAACAATTACATTAATCTTAAAGAATAATTACGACAATCTTAGTTCGGACAATCAGCCCATTGAATTATGACTAATTGGAACTATGGACTACTATAATTGTAAACTCACCCAATGGGGGTGGGGTCCTTATCATGGCCATGGAAGGGGTTGCTTTTTTAAGCAGTATCAATTTTGCAATTATTTTCTTGGTTAGAAATTTAAGTTTAATAATAGAACAAATATATCACCTTCAAATTAACAATGTAAAAAATTGCATATGAAGAATCATGAGCGGAGTAATAGACGACGTTCTTCGATTTTCTTTTTTTGTTTTTGGTGTTTAAAAAGGAATACTATCAGATTAGTTACCCAAAAAATAAAACTACTACTACTACTTTGCTTCCCGTTATTGTTAAAGCTAGAGTCTAACATAGTGCTATTAGACAATAGTGATAAGAAAGTCCCTGTTTAAGAAATCTCATTTGGCTTCTCAAAAAAGTTTAACAGTCATTAAAACAAAAGCTCTAGCAAATTGTATATAAGAGACTTGTTTCAAAAGTTGGAGTGGATTAAATCAAAATTTGATGGAAAAGTTTATATGCTATATATTGAGGGAAAAAGTTAAAGGTTTCTACCTCATTTTGCCTTTAATTTCAACAAGCTACCAGTACTTGACAATCTTTGAAAACTTTTGGGGAGTAATTAAACAGCATCAGTGTACGTAGTAGTAAAAAGTGATCACAGATTAATATAAAACCTTCTTTTTATAAACCGACAACAAATTAATTCCATGTGTTATAAGATAGCTCTTATTATCTTCTAGAATGTGAAAGTCTTCACAAGATAATGATTGCCTGTTTTACTTTAATTAAAGAAAAGATGGTCAGCTCTCTGTCAAATACCAACAGTTTCCCCAAAATATTTCCAAGAAATCTTAGATCAGATTATCTTACTGTTGATTAAAGAAATGGTGTTATCATTTCCTAAAGTTGATCTTATTCTTTAAAATATCACTTGTGCAAACAAAGCAACAAAAGCCAATCAAGTTGTCACTTTTTAATCTTCTACACTGATTTTTAATATTTACTAACTTTTCAAAAATAGGGGTATTATTAATTTTACATAATCTCAGAGAACACTTTTAGAACCTGTTTGGGCCGTCCTCTGTTCTGTGTATTGATCAAGTTACAACGGATCATACAAGACCAAGTATGTGGAAATGACGTCAGGTAGCTACTTTTAAGTATGCTATTTAAAATATATTCATAGTTTGTAATGTATTTAAAGATTAGTCAATTTCGTTCAAATTTCAAGACACAACATTCTAGAGTTTAAACCTCAAACTTCAGGACATTGTGTCCTAAAGTTCGAAAATTGTGTCCAGAATTTCGAATCTTATGTACTGAACTTTAAATTAGTAGTTCAGAAATTCAGGACATTGTGTCCTAAAGTATAAAAATTTTGTGTCCTGAAGTTCGAATCTTATGTCCTAAATTTTAGATTAATGGTTCAGAAATTCAGATTTCAAATTAACAGTTCAAAAATTCAGGATACTAAGTCCTAAATTTCCAAATTCAGAATACTTAGTCCTGAAATTTGGGTGAATTGACTAATCTTTAAATACATTATAAATTGTAGATATATTTTATAGCGGGCTTAAAAATGATTATTGATGCACTTCGCCCCCAAGTACCAAGATACGTGACGAGAGTCCATCTACTAAAATGATTACCTAATTAATAAAGGTAGAATTCTTGCAATACAAAGAAGACTGGTCAAACATGGTAGATGGTTGGATATTATAAGTTAAGTTGCTCGGACTCGGATGCGGGTGTTCGATATGGGTGCGGATCTAGAGGTCAGATCCTTCATGATCTAAATTTGAAGATTCGGGGATACAAATTCAGGTACGGATACGGGTGCGGGGATTTGGCTAAAAATAATTTAATTATTTAAAAATAGAGTTATAAAAATATGTCTAAATTATGAGACATTATGTGAAAAACTTACAAGGTATTCCGAGAAGGAGAAAATATTGAACAAGAGTAAAATTTTACAAGAAAATAAAAGGAAAAGGACTGACATAGAAATTTATATATACAAGGTATTCCATTTTCTTTTATATCACCCTAGCATTTGATTTATTTTCAAAATTCATTGTATCTGTCCCAAATTTCTTCGTTGATTTTGGTCAAAGTACCCAAAAACGGTTGACCAGATCCGACACGGATTCCACACCCATACCCACACCCACATCGTGTCGACACGGGTACGGTACTGAAAATGAAGAGTCCGAGCAACTTAGATTATAAGTGACTTCATCTCAAGTTTTATGAAAATTGTAAGCATTAGAGACACAGCTATTTTTAAAGGTTTCGAGTTCAAGTCTAAAAAAATGACGAAATCCTTATTAGGGAGTGTTTCTCCTATTTATTGAGTCTAACATACTATACAAATCTAGATATATCAGACCACTTAATTTTGGGTACCAAATGATTAAACAAAAAAAATAGGGGTGATGTACAGAGGGAGTTTGAAGCCAAGACTAGCAAAAAGATTAGAGCAGCTGATTTTTTATCCTTTTTAAACATCCATTAGAACTTAGGTGAATTCAGAAAAAGTAGACTTAGTTGACTAGTTGATGATTTCTGAAGTAGGGAAAGTTGGGACTGTTGTCCAACTTTGGATTCTGATTTTGTTTATGTCCGAGCTGTACATAGTATTTTGGTAATAAAATTCTGTAACTACTAAAAAAAGAACATGACATTTCTACGTACCTATAGAACTGCAGTAGATGCTAAAATTAAAGCTCTTATCAATCTCACAAACAAACAAGCCTAAAAGGAAACAGTATGCTAATGAAACAATTCTATCAAGGCTTGATAAATCTCTGGGAGGATCGTAAATTTGATATCAATAAGATTAATCACAGGGAACAAAGAGATTCAACCAAGAATAAAGAAGATACATTTGCATGAGTGGTGATATATTGCAACAAAAAGGTCGAAAATGACAATAATCTTTGTATAGGGTAAAATATGTTATATTAAATGATCGCATGAGCAAGTGACATGTGGAGCCAAATACAGAAGATAGTTGAAACCGAAGGCAACGATTCCGTCTGTTATCGGAGAGAATGATACTCATAAAGATGAAATAAGTATCTGCCACCCGCTAGTATTTAATGAAGAATATTCTACGGCATTAAGTACACAACTCGTTATAAGGAATATGACACTCATTATCTGCCGTTACACATTCTTCAATGGCTCTCATAATGGACATTAAAGAAGGGCTCGATCTTAGGACATTGTTCCCTAGGTGCAGCTATAAATAGTGAGCTCTATTATCATTGTAAATGACACAAATTTTCTAACAAACATAAGCTACCTTCTATTCAAAGCTCAATATAATTTTATCTTCTTTTTTACTGATATCATTGCTATTATCCCCGGAAGCCATACTCCCAAAATTACTATTTCTGCTATTTTATCTCTATCTCAAGGCTAAGTATTATATTTTTTGTCTAATTCATCTATTATTTTATGATCAAATTAATTCACTTGTCTATAAACCACGTATAAATTCAACTGTACTGTTTTACGGATAAACGGTTTGGCGTCCACCGTGGGGCTTAGACAGTTGTGTAATTAAGTTGGTCCTTGCCTCTTTTACTAACGCGTTTGATTATTTGTTCTTAACAAACAATCATAGAAAATGGCAGATAATGGTGTTAACAACACACACAACCTTGAGGCCCACGGAAATCAGCCTCAGCACGAGGATTCAATCAGCTATACCCGCAGTGAGGGGAACGAGGCTACACCGGTCCACGGCAGGCGGTACCCGCGACACATTCGAGAGGCGGCTCCTGATGACGCTGAAGAAGAGCACGTCATCGAGGCAGTAAGGGTCTTGTAGGAGCAACAAGAGGCTATTTTAGGCCATTTCACACGGCATGATAAGGTGATGACAGAGTTGAAGCAGGCATTATCGGGTGCTTTCAATAATGCGAATGGACGAGGTCCAGTTCCTCTCGGTGCTCTCGCAAATCAAACAACGCAGAGGGTCGACAACAACACTCCGAGGAGTGAGATCGGCTTCGATGGGATCGGGGGAAGCAGATCTGGTCACAACAACGAGAGTGATCCCTTCAAAAGCAAACTCATATGGCTCATGAGGAAAGTGAACGCCCGCATTGACCAAATCCCGAGTGCACCACCAGTGCTGAAAGGGCCGGACTCAAAGAAGTACACTCAATTATCGTACAAACCAAGTGCGGCACCAGAATTGATCGCAAAACTATTTAAAATGCCAGACGTGCCGAAATATGATGGGACTTCAGATCCTCAAGAGCATATCATCACCTATACAATGGTGGTGAAGGGGAACGATTTAGCTACCCACGAGATCGAATCAATTTTGCTGAAAAAATTCGGAGAAACTCTCACGAAGAGAGCCTTGACGTGGTATTCGCCTTTGCTTGAGCATTTCATAGACTCCTTCGAGATGCTTGCGGATTCTTTCATTAAGGCCCATGCCGGGGCCAGAAAGGTACAGGCCCGAAAGGCTGATATATTCAGGATTGCATAAAGAGAGTCCGAGTTGCTGAGGGAGTTTGTAAGCCGGTTCCAAAAGGAAAGGATGTTGCTATCGGTCATTCCGGATGTATGGGCGGCTGAAGCATTCACCAAAGGTTTGAATCCGAGAAGTTCCGATGCTTCCCAGAAGTTGAAATAAAGCTTGCTCGAGTTCCAGGCAATAATTTGGGCGGATGTTCACAACCGGTACGAGTCAAAAATAAGGATTGAGTGTCACGACCCAAACTGATGGGCCGCGACGGACACCCGGTGCCCTTACGCAACCGAGTACCAACGTAACATATCTTTCTCATTGCATCAACATGGGTAAATAGGCCAGAAGGGCCGTATGAAGTAACAAGAATAAAACATGAGAGAACACTCAACATAAGACGACCCAACCTGATATAAAAACCAATACACGTGACATACAGGCCTATAAGGCCAACACGATCATTTATAAACTCAAAACATAGGCCTACAAAGCCTTACAAGTATCCTTATACATGACATCTGTCTACAAGCCTTTAAGAGTACATACTTATCATAAAGGTCGGGACAGAGCCCCGCTATACCAAACAATACATGTCTAAATCATACTGACCAAATAAGCAACTCCGAAGCAAATGGAGCGCACCAACATCTTCTGCTGAGCTGATAGCCTACTTGGAGGACTCTCAACCTGTCTATCGAGACCTGCGGGCATAAAACTCAGCGTCTCCAAGCAAAAGGGATGTCAGTACAAATAATGTACCGAGTGTGTAAGGAATGAAAATCAATAAACAATAGACATGAGGGAAACATGGAGTAAAAGACTCAACATGTATATCTGAATAGCTCTGTGAATCATTTAATATTATAATGTCATGCATATGTATATAAATGTCATACCATGCATAGGTATATGCGTTCATAACATCATCAAGCCTCTGAGGGCATCCCATCATATCATCTCGGCCACTGTGGGCAAATCATCAACGTATACCAGCTAATCAGGTGGTGGTGCGTATATAACGCCATAACCTTTTCTCATAGCCCATATACATATATATATACATGTATATAACGTCATCTGGTCATGGGTCAATGTATATGTATAAATGTATGAAATGCATAAGAAATACATTAATAAGATTTCTCAGAATGTCATAAAAATAATATGCATGTCGGATAAACTTTATCAAATACGTATTTTTCTGAGACCCATGAACAGAAGATATAATAATAATTCACATAGGGAATCAAGAATATAGAAACCCCTAGTATTTCTATAAATAGAGTCATTTATGGAAGTTGCGTATTTTGCTTGTTTCATTTGTATCATTTGGACCATGCCAAAAGAAAGAAGGGATAGCCAGAACATACCTAGAGTAGGGAAAAATCCGTATGATATTCTTGGAAATGTTGCACCGTACTCTCTTAGAATCACAAATTCCTGTTACTATTATTCTAAGAAGTCTCGTAATTTAATTTTCGGATGAATTTTGCTGAAGCCTTCTTTGAATTGTAGAGATTCAAAATGAATTCTCTGCTGAAGCCTCACCCGTTACTTTGCTTAATTCCAATTCACCTCTCTTTGTGAATTAGAAAAGTCGTTACCTTAGTGGGTGGGGGGCCACTTAGGTGATGACTGAGCCTATAAATATGACACTTTATCATATATGAATTAAGAGTCATTCATTTGAGCAAGGTTTCTCGGCAGCTTCATCTATAAGCTTTTCACTCTTGAATTGTGTATAATCATCTATTATCTTGGAGGTTTGTGGGCCCCCACTCTTGTGGATGACTTAGCCACAAAGACTCCTCCAATCTTGCCACCTTACTAAATGAACTTAAGAGTCACAAATTTGGCCCAAATCTTGCTGCCACGTTGGAGAGAATTTTAGGCTTGTCCACAACATCTTTATTAATTATTAATTCCTTAATTAACTTGGTAATTCTCCACTAATCTAATAATTAATTAATTACTCACATGATTAAGAATTATCTCAAATTACTTAAAATACTACCCACTCTTAACATACCTTATACACCTTACTATCATGGTCATGTGGTAACTTGTATGACACTAGTCCATAAATACGGGGTATTATAGCTTGGACCGTATTTTATCTCAAAATGACAAACTTCGACGAAAATCATTTTCTTTAGTTCGTTTACCCTTTCACCTTCACGAATTTACTCATCATCTGTTTGAAATTGCATAATACTTATAATCTCCAAATAATCTTGTCCTTGAACTGATGTCAATTATCTTACGACATATTCAATGTACAATACTACAGGGTATAACATCATCGTAATAAATTACTACGGAGCGTAACATCATCGTAATTAATTACTGTGGAGCGTAACATCATCGTAATAAATTACTGCGAAGCGTAACATCATCGTAATAAATTATTTTGGAGCGTAACATTGACGTAATATTGAGGATGATCAGCTCGGTTTCCCTGTGTCGGTTAAGGGTCGGGACCGGGAGAAGAATAAAGAGAAATCAAAAGACAATTTCGACACAGATCGACGGTCTTCGAGGAGCCGATTTTTGCCCTATGAACGGGCCAAAGGACACAGCAGAGGTTTTCGATCGGCAGATAGGTTCTTTACCGATAGAAGAGTTGATCGCGGCAGGAATAATAGGCCGTTACAAGACAAGGAAATGTCAGGTTCTCGAGATTCTTCCTACCCCAGACTTCCATAATATTACTTCAATATCAGTGTAGTATAGTTGGTATCGGCTATGAGGAACATTAAATAAGCACGATTCCTAAAGCTAATGAGATCTGATCCCAGCCAGAGGGATCCTAATTTGTGGTGCGAATACCACGGGACAAACGATCACCGGAACGGGGACTAACGACATCTGAGCGAAGGGGTGATGACACTACTGAGAAATGGCCATCTCAGGGAATTTTTAAGTCCGGGCTAAAAAACACTTATGGTCGCAATTGCGACAACACAGAGCCCTCTAAAGCAGGAGAAGATCCCCTGTGCCTGACGATCAACATTATTTTTGGGGGAAACAAGATTAACGGGGTTACATTCTCGGCGGAAAAAAAGACGAAGGTGTCAGTAACCCACAATAATAGGCTCCGGGAAGTCGTTGAAGACGACATCACCTTCGCGGAGGAGGACGCAAATGGATTGTTGCTACCATACAATGACGCATTGGTAATCTCTTTAAATGTATTAGATTTTAAAATTAAATGTGTTCTGGTGGATCCAGGGAGTTCGGCCAATATTATACAATGGAGGGTATTGGAGCAAGCCAAGCTCACCGGAAGCATCATTCGGGCCACAAAACTCCTCGTCGGGTTTAACCTATCAAGCGTGAAAACCCAAGGAGAGATCCTGCTACCCATGAATGCCGAAGGGGTGATGAAGACGACCCTTTTTTAGGTGGCGGATGGTGATATGGGCTACAATATTATCCTGTGAAGACCATGGTTGCACGAGATGAAGGCTGTGCCTTTGACATATCGCCAGTTGCTGAAATTCCCAACTCCCGAGAGAATTAAACAAATAAGAGGTGACCAACTGGCGGCATGGGAGATGAATGCAATTTCGGTCTCCAGTAGCAAAGGGAAGGAGCATGCGACATAGCAATTACAGGAACCGACACCTGCTCCTCAGTCAAGTGAAGTCAACCGGAGGGAAGAGGCATCAGAATCTTATTAGGTGCTAAGGTATTTCCATGTACCAGAAGAGGCGGGCGTAACAAAATCCAAAGCGGAAGAGCTTGAGCAATTAGCATTATTCGAAAAGTTCTTGGAGGGGAAATTCCACTTGGGGACAAGACTGCACCCCGAACTAAGGTCTGGATTTATTGAATTTCTTAAATTTAACGTCGATTGTTTTGCGTGGTCGCATGCGGATATGACAGGTATCCCACCTGAAGTAGTCATACACAAGCTAAGCTTGGATCCCAGCATTCCTCCGGTAAGACAGAAAAAATATCCTATTGCCGAGGCCAGAAACAAATTCATCAAAGAATAGGTAACTCGTCTACTTGATATCGGTTCAATCCGAGAGGTAAAGTATTCAGACTGTCTAGCTAACGTAGTGGTAGTTCCAAAGCAGAACAATAAATTTTGCATGTGCGTAGACTATAAGGACTTAAATAAGGCATGCCCAAAGGACTCTTTCCTATTGCCAAACATTGATCAAATGATTGGTGCAACAGTCGGGCATGAGTTAATGAGTTTCCTCGATGCTTACTTTAGGTACAACAAAATTAAAATGACCCTGGAAGATCATGAAAGAACTTTGTTCATAATGAATTTCGACACATATTGCTATAATGTGATGCCCTTCGGGCTAAAGATCGTCGGAGCCACTTATCAGCGGCTCGTAAACAAAATATTTGAAAAATAAATAGGGAAAGCATGGAAGTTTATATAGACGATATGCTTGTTAAATCTTTGAACGCAGGTGATCATCTTAAAACCTTGCAAGACACTTTTGACATCCTAAGGAAGCATAACATGAAGCTTAACCCGGAGAAGTGTGCGTTCGGGGTCAGCTCCGGCAAGTTCCTTGGATTCCTGGTGTCACAAAGGGGGATTGAGATTAACATCGATAAAATCAAAGCCACCGAAGATATACCAGATCGATATCAAGCATAAAAGAGGTTCAAAGGCTCACGGGGAGATTGGCTGCTTTGAGCAAGTTCATTTCCCGGTCTTCAGAGAAATGCCATCAATTCTTCTCGTTACTCAAAAAGAAGAAGAATAACTTCGAATGGACCCCGGAATGTCAGCAGGCTTTGAGGGATCTGAAAAGGTACTTGTCAAGTCCTCCATTTTTATCGAAGCCGGAGGAAGGCGAAAAACTATTAATCTACCTAGCAGTCTCGGAGGTAGCGGTAAGCGCCATTTTAGTCCGTGAGGATGAAGGTACGCAATCTCCCATTTATTACGTTAGTAGAATTTAATGGGAGTAAAAACTCGTTACCCACATTTGGAGAAGTTGGCCTTAGCCCTCATAGTCGCTGCTCGGAAGCTAAGGCCTGATTTCTATTGTCACCCGATAGCTGTGGTGACCACCTTTCCCCTGCAGAATAACCTTCATAAACCCGAACTTTTGGGTAGGCTAGCTAAATGGGCCATCGAAATGAGTGAATTTGACATAGAATATAAACCTAGAACTGTGATTAAGTCACAAATTTTGGCCGACTTTATGGCCGATTTCATTCCGGGATTGTTACCTTTGGCAACCAAAGAAGCAGTGATGGTGTCAGAATCGACATCAGGAGTTTGGACCCTATTTACGGACGAAGCTTTCAACATAAAAGGGTCCAGTCTCGGCATAGTGTTAACCATGCCTTCGGGATAAACCCTGAGGCAGACCATAAGAACGGTTCCTCTGACTAACAATGATGCGGAGTATGAAGCTTTGATTGCAGGGCTCGAATATGCCCGAGGACTAGATTCCGAGGTCATAAAAATCAAATGCGACTCCCAACTGGTGGTAAATCAAGTCTAAGGGATCTTCGAAGCCAAAGAGGAACGCATGCAGCAATACGTAATGAAGGTTCAGGCTCTGCTTGCTCGATTCTGGGAGTGGTCAATTATGCATATCCTGAGGGAAGAAAATGCAGAAGCGGACGCATTAGCTAACCTTGGCTCGTCAACTGAAATGAAGGGATCGGACTCTGGTACGGTCGTACAGCTTATGCACTCGGTTCAAGATGCAGATAGCTACTACGAGGTAAACGCGACTTATTTGGTCTTGGACTGGAGGAATGAGATCATTGATTACCTCGAGCACGGAAAGTTTCCTAAAGATCCCAAGGCATCCCAGGCGTTGCGCGCTAAAGCAACACGATATAGTTTCAAAGAAGGTCAATTGTACAGGAAATTTTTCCAAGGCACGCTGGCCTAATGTTTGGGAGCCTCCGTAGCTAATTATGTTATGGGAGAAGTCCACGAAGGGATCTATGGAAATCATTCGAGTGCAGATTCCTTAGTACTAAAAGCGGTAAGGGCGGGATACTATTAGCCCCGAATGGAACAAGACGGCAAAGGGTTTGTTCAAAAATGCGATAAGTGTCAACGCTACGCACCATTGGTACATCAACCAGCAGAACCATTGCATTCGGTTTTGTCTCCATGGCCATTCATGAAGTGGGAAATGGATATCATCGGACCACTGCTGTCGGCCCCTGGTAAGGTAAGGTTTCTTATGATTTTAACTGACTATTTTTCTAAGTGGGTGGGTTGAAGCAGGTCCTTATCAGAAGATCAGTGAACGTGAAGTAGTGGATTTCTTATGGGAGAACATAAATTGCAATCTTGGGATACCAAAAGAGATAGCATGCGACAACGGGCCACAATTTGTAGGCGCAAAGGTCACAAAGTTACTTGAAGACTTGAAAATCAAAAGGATCACATCTTCGCCATACCATCCGAGCGCAAATGGTCAAGCGGAATCAAGGAACAAAGTGATTACACAAAATCTCAAAAAGAGATTGGAAGAAGCTAAAGGCAAATGGCCTGAGGAACTGCCAGGTGTATTATGGGCGTACCGATCAACGGCCAAATTGAGCATAAGAGAGACTCATTTATCCCTTGTATATGGAGCAGAAGCCCTGATCCCGGTGGAAGTAGGGAAGCCTAACTTGAGATACTTCCTGGCAAATAAAGAAATAAATAATGAAACAATGTTGGTCATTTTGGAGATGCTTGATGAACGCATGGACTAGGTGTATATAAAGATGGCAACTCAAAAGCAGAGAATATAAAGATATTACAATCGAAGAGACAACCTCCGTTATTTCAAAGTAGGAGACTTGGTTTTAAGGAAAGTGACTTAAAACACCCGGGAACTCAATGCAAGGAAGCTAGGTCCATCATAGGAAGGCCTCTATCGGGTTTCAGTTGTCACCGAGTAAGGATCATACGAGTTGGACAATCAAGACGGAGAAAAGTTATCAAGTAACTAGAACGTGGCACACCTCAAGAGATACTATTGCTGGTGAACATCACCTGTACTGAAAGTATGTGCTGCACTCTTTTTCCATTCGTCCAGTTTTTGTCCCAATTGGGTTTTCTGGCAAGGTTTTTAACGAGGTACCAACGGAAAGCATACTATGAAGGAAGTTTCAACAGCAACAATAAGACCTTTTAGTGACAAGGCACACACGCGAAGAACCACTCCGGAGCGGTTAGATAGTCTTTTGTTCGATAGCAACTAAAGATTATCTAGTTTATCTAGCAATTCACTAGTAGAATCCCCGAAAGTATAAAACTTCAGGTGTTCAAATGCGCATTCTTCGCATTCAAACATTGGGGAAAATGATATGAGGATACGGCAACAACGACTGCCACTTCGACCAAAATACAAAACTCGGAAGCATAGTTGTATCATCGAGACCCGGGACTGTGTGGCCAGCCCCGTAGAAATAATTTGTACAAGTTAGCCACAAGAAATATCAATTTCTTTTTAGAACAACGAATGCTTATGTACTTTTGAAAATGGAAGGAATAAAATAAAGTCCTTTTATTTCTATCTTGTTTCCTGTCTGAACGATGAATTGATTTTGTCATTCTAAAGTTAAACAAGCACTTCAAATGCTAGTGCCGTAATGAACAAGAGACGTCCTCTTCAAGAGCACCGTAAACATAAGAGGGCCCTCCCTTATAGAAACCCTAACGATAAAGGGTTGATTTCGGAAGAACATGTGCCCGAAATCCAAATGCTTTCGGGGTAAAATACACTCAAAGCCTTGCATGATCAGACGCAAACAGTAAAACTTGCACAAAACACTTAAATGAAAAAGGACACAAAGATCAAACTTGCATAAATATTTAAACGAAATTACGCAGAAAGGAAAACTTATACAATACTTGAGCAAAAAAGTGTTTTTATTTACAATGAATGTGCCCAAAGACACAAGTACAAAAGTTGGAAAAAGAAATCAAAAACTAAGATGCTACATCTCCGGAACCCGGAGGAAGAGAAGCATTCGCGCCCTCAGGAGAAGTGGGTAGATACGACGCCGGCTCGATGTCATGGCCTTCATCATTTTGACCTTCAACATCATCGCCTTCCAATTCCTCTTCATTTCCCGAGAATTCGAAACTGGAACTAGAAGAATCGGTAGCATCAGGCTTGGCCAGAAGACCCCCTTTAGCAGTTGACTCCAGCCCACGGGCTTTAGTGATTTTGGCATCAAAGTCAATGACACCCGCTTTAGCCTCTTCCAAGGTTTTTCTCCTCATGATGTACGTATCATATATTTTTTCAACAATGAGGGAACCCGCTCGGCGCTTGAGTTCTTCTTTAAGTTGGTCAACCTCGGCAGAAAGAATTTCCCCCACGGATCTAACAGACCGGAGGCTGACACCGAGATCATGGACAGTAGAGCTGAAAAGTCTATTATGCTCAATGGTCTTCTTATACTTTCCCTCCAATTGGGCATACTTCACCCCCGCGTCAGCGAGCTCTTCAGTTTTGGAGTTCAAGACTGCCTCCAAATTATTTAATCTTTCAGTAGAGGCAGCTTCGCGATCGGATGCAGCAAGAACGACAATATGGACTTCAGCCCATTTGGCCCTAGCCTCGTCTAATTAAACCCTCAATGGGGCGATCTCTTGGATAAGTGTATCTACTTCTTGCTCGGTTTGCTGCAACCGAGCCTCCAACATAACAGCCTCAGCAACTTTAGCTTCCAGTTCAGTAGTTTGGTCCCGCTTGGCCAAAAGTTGATCCCGCTCGGAGGTAAGTTCCTCCTTATCTCGAATCAACCTTTGGAGGCCCTAGAAAGCAAGAAAATTGCCATGGGAAACAAAAAGTGCAAACACAAAATACTACTATATCAAAGATAGAAGAGATAATGAAGGAAACGAAGAATATACCGCTGCCGCATTGTATATAGCATTGTTCAACAAACACTCTCCCGAGAGATCTTGTATCTTTTCCCTATATTTTTCTAAAGCCAAAAGGCTTCAGATAGTTAGCAAGTTCCATCATTAATTTTGGGTAGACCTGAATTCAACAGGAGAGAAGGGTCAAACAACTTCCTTATATGAAAAGGTAAGAAAAAGATGAGTTCGACTTATCATGATTTTTGGCCTTTCACCCGTATTTAAGGGACAATTCTTTCCACGTGCGGGTTTTGGACGTAGTAACATCCAAAACGTTTGGACCCATTGGTCCAAGCCTTTAACCCTAGGTGGTACCTACCGAGTCTCTGAAATAAGTAAAAGACGAATGGTCAATAATGATATGGAATGATCTTTAACGGAAGAAAAAACAAGTGAAAGACTTACGAGTGCGGTTCTATAATTCCATAAAGGCTGGAGTCGTGGTCGGGATGATGTCACTGGTGGCGATTGAAATGAACCATTCCATCCACCACGGTAGTTTTCATCATCCATACTGGATAGCAGAGCATGATGGCCATGCTTGCTGAAATTTATCATTCCCACGTGGAAGATCTTGGGGGAATAGAGGTTCATCACTCGAGCTAGGGTTACCTCTTCTCCCGTCTCCTGGCACAAGCGCTGAAGACAAGTGATTATCCTCCACACGGAAGGACTTACTTATGCCAAATACACTTGGTAGCAGAGGCAGAACTCCATGATGACGACATCAAGCTCTCCACTCAAAGAGAACGCTCCCAAAGTGAAAGGATACATGTAAAAATACCTAAAAAATCTTCTTGGGTGAGGTTATATGCTCCGTCAGGTTGGGAGCGATAATGTCCAAATCTTGACAGTGGCAGTATTCCTTCATAGTAGGGATACTGGAAGGACAGATTAAAGAAGGGTATACGCTAACAACCCACGTACGAGGGTGAGCAGAAGGATACTTCTCTTCAAAATCTTTGGTAGTGACTAGACTCTTTGGGATGATGGTGCTCATCATAGGAGGAGCAGCATCATCAGCTTTATCTTTGTTCTTTGAAGCTCTAGGGTTTCTGGAAGAAGAGGCCATTTTTTATCAAAAGGAAGGTTTTCTCTCAAAGAAGAAAGTTAAAGAAAGGTTAAAGACGAAGTATGAGTTGAGGAAAGAAAGTTTGAGAACCTTTAGAGTGTTATGAAGTGTAAATGAAGGAGGTTGATGCGTATAAGTAAAGGTATAGGCGGCTAAAATCGTGGCCATAATTACCTCGATAACCGACAAAAGTGATGTTAAATTGTGGGACACTACTAGAAACATAGACTTTTTCCACGGAAGAATCGGTGGGAAATCTGTGTGAACTTTCAATATTCCCATGACATTCCCAGGAGAGACGCTCAGTGAAAAAATGGCTGGTAGAAAAATAGTTTCCCAAGACATTCGTGGGTAATTCCCAGGGCGTTTCCCACTGAGGGTTTGACGAGAACATGGTAGGGTCACTAGTGTAATTTCCCACGAACGTCGTGGGAAAAGTAAGAAAATATAATTATTTAATTTTCTTAAGTTTCCCTCCGAATCCGTGGGAATTATTAAAAATAATTTAGATATTTTTTTTATTTTACCCATGAAAGCAGTGAAAAATATTCACAATCTGGAAATAGACATATGAACATTCCCACGAAATTCAGTGGGAAATGTTCAAATTGTGGAAAACAATATGCACAAAATTCTCACGGAGTCGGTGGGAAATCCGTGGAAAATCTGAAAAATATTTTCATGGCCAAATCTGCTTTTAGAACTACACCACCTGCCAAACAGAAAGTACAACCAACAATACAAAACTAAATACAATTACGCATTCAAATACCAAATTCAATATGCAATACAATTCATTTCATAAACAACAACTAATCAATCCATTTCATAATCAATATCCAACTAATCAGAAAGTAGAACAAAAACTCAAAAAAATCCAACATTCAATGTTCAACATCCAGGTACCATCCAAGACAAGCTAATAAAAGAAACTACTCCTTAGTTATCATCATATGGTGGAGAACGGGGCACAGAAAATGCACCAGATGCTAAGAGGGAGTTTATCTGAGACTTGAGACTTTTAGCATCACTAGTGACAAGTTTTAATGCATCGTCCTTTTGCCTCATTTTTTCCTCCCTTCGCTTTTCCTCTTCCTCTCTTCACCTATCTTCTTCCTCCCTTCGCTTTGCCTCTTCTTCCCTTGCAGCCCTTTCTTGAAGATACAACTCAGTAATCTTCGCTACCTTCCTATTCAATTCCTCAAACTCATCCAGATCAACCGAGCAATGTGAGAAAGAATAATAATTAAATAAAGACTCTAACAGACTTATCATGCATCAATATCATGGTTCTTAAAAAAAATATAAGTAATTAAAGGAATTGGTAAAGATGTAATTCTCACTCACAAAATTCTAACAGACCGCAATGTTTCTCAATAATTAACATAACATGTAAATGAATTAGAATATAATATCACATAGGAAACTTACTTCAGTTTCTTAATGGTCAAAGTATATATATTGGGTGTAAGCTTAACTGCCTCCTTTATCAATATCTCCTTGTAGAAAAGAAATGATAACCTAGCAAAACAAGTTTTACAAGGAAAATTAAATCCAACTTGGCTTCTCATCCAAATATCTGTACAATACAAAGGAAGCCTTAAACAAATATTATAGTATCCAAGGTCTCATATATAGATGCACTAGTGGGGCGTTGTCCGGGCTAAGCCCGGGCCCAATAGTTCTCTAAAAATATTGTTACAAGAAGCAACAATAAGCAAAATAAAGAAGCAATAACATTCCACAATAACCAAATTTGAGATAAGTCGAACTGTTACGCTTCAGCTTTTACTCTATAAGAATCTATTGTTAGGATTCTACATCTCGTTTGTAACATTGTATGAAAACTTTCATATTATGCCTGCATGGAAGAAACTACAATAATTATGGCTGATAACTCTATACTCAATTGGGCGAGACATCTGCATAAGTGCATAACATCATATATGATTTCTGCAATATCCCTGTTTCAAAATTTGTATCCTTGGCAAGGATTTTATTGAAAAAATTCTGCCTTTCATCAATACTATTAGTTACGTTAACTGCTGCCGAAATGTATAAAACTATAGAAGTTAAGGCTAAAATAGCTGACAAAATTAGAGATAGATTTAGCATGTACTCACTGACAAATAGACGGAACACCAAAAGGTAAAAAGAAGTATTCCACAAAAAAGAATAAATGGAACAAATTGTAAATCAATATGAATATGTGTCAGCTCCATCTACTTCATATCAACGCTGATGACTTCTCACCTATACTCCTCTCTTTTTATTCTACCATCTTGTATATATTAAACATGTAAAAATAGTTAAAAATTTGCTAAGCTAAATTTTTATACATGTCATGTGAAGGTAAAAGCAAGTTAACATAAAAGAAGTTTTTTTTTTTTTTTTTAAAAGAAGAAAAATAGATACCACACTAACAGTGACACACACGCACATTGTAAAAATCCAATCTTTTCAATCTAGATTCAACAAAAAATAGCTTCTCAAGTACCCAAATCTTCAAAACCTTCAAAACCCCCAAACCCTATATATGTCATTTCAGATGCATATAATACTTCTGAAATCCAATGTCATTTTGTAAAATGAAAATTTCGAATGGACAGATATAGTCCAACCATAAGAAAATAAAAACCAAACTCAAACTTTAAAAAGAAGAAAAATCTAGAAGTTCAATAAAAATCAATTTCTTTCAATAAATTCATCGAACACCTAGTATACAGATAGGTTACATAAGGAGTTAACAAACCCAATTCTTGACCAATAATTTCTTGCATGCAGACGAATTGGAGTGAAGAACACTCAAGCTTCAGGTGACAGTGGCGGAACCCCAAATCGGAAAAAGGGGAAAGGAGAAAGAGAAAGAGAGATTGACTTACCGATGTTGTCCCTGAAGTCTCCAAGTTATAATTCCAACACCAATCTCACCGAAATTGCTGTTAGAGTTATCGAAGAATCCAACACTGAAGATGAAATAGATTTCGAATTTTTTTTCAATGATAATAATGAGACATTCAGTTGTGCACAGATTTTGAAAGAGAAAGCTGAACTGGATAAGGATGAAAACGGTGATGATGATTTTGAATTTGCTTTTGTTAATACAAAATTTGAAGTTTCACCTATTTCTGCTGATGAAATCTTCTACAAAGGTCACGTCCAATTTTCAACACAGTTGTGGGAAATGGGAGAATGGGAGAAGCGACCGACTTAATTAGAAGGTGGGAAATCCTTCTTCCCAAAAAATAAAAAATATATTAATATTTACTTTCCTAGAGAATGTGTGGGAATATTAAAAATATTCCATATACTTTCTTTAGTTTGACACTGTTTTCCCTAGGAAATTCTTTTTAATTTTATGTAATTAATTTTCAATTATTTTCCCACTGTCATAGGTGGGAAAAACATTTGGCAGTTTTAGGCGCTAAACAGTCCCCACTGAGAGTTTGTGAGAACTATTGGAATTTTGGTAAAATTTTCGTGTCCCCACTTTCCCACTGATTTTATCAAATTTTTGGTGGGAATTACCATTGATATATTTTCGTGGAAAATATCCGTGGAAAATTTGCATTATTCTAGTAGTAGGATGACACGTATTCAGGGCATTAAATGCGGAGAGACGTATGTCTAATCAACCGTTAGAAACTTTTCAGAGGGGGTCAGTGAATTTCCCGCCAAAAAAAGGTATTTCTACCAACTTTTCAATGACACAAAGTTATGCCACCAGAAAGCAGGGGAACTATCTGTATAGGGTAAAATATGTTTATATTAAATGATCGCATGAGAAAGTGACATGTGGAGCCGAAGACAGAAGATAGTTGAGTCCGAAGGCAACGATCCTGTCTGTTACCAGAGAGAATGATATCCATAAAGATAAAGTAAATATCTGCCACCTAGTAGCATTTAATGATGAATATTCTACAACATTAAGTACACGGCCCGTTACAAGGAATATGCCATTCACTGCCTGCCGTTACACACTCTTTAATGGCCCTCATAATTGACATTAAAGAGGGGCTAGATCCTAGGATCTTGTTCCCTAGGTGCAACTATAAATAGTGAGCTCTATTATCATTGTAAAGGACATGAATTTCGTGACAAACATACGCTACCTTCTATTCAAAGCTCAATATAATTTTATCTTCTTGTTTATTGATATCATTGCTATTGTCCCCGGAAGCCCTGCTCTCGAAATTATTATTTCTACTATTTTATCTCCATTTCAAGGCTAAGTATTATATTTTTGTCTAATTCATCTATTATTTTAGGATCAAATTAATTCACTTGTATATAAACCACGTATAAATTCAACTGTACCGTTTTACGGGTAAACAATCTTATGTGTGATTAATAAGATGGCTCCCGTTATCTTCTTGAATGTACCCCCTCCGTTCATTTTTATATGTTCACAATTGGCGTGCATATTTTACTTTAGTACTCATAATAATGATAGTATTTTGAGAAGTCTTGGAAAATAATTTATGAAATGAATAATTAATGATAAGGATAAAATAGGGAGAGGAAAAATACGGTCTTCTCTTGATTTGCATAATTTAATAAGTAATGTTAAATTATAATTTTAGTATAGTGAAAAAAGGAAAAGTGAACAGAGGTAAAAATCTTGACGAGATCATGTTTATTTATTTTACTATTAAAAAACATAAATGGTCGGCTGCCTGTCAAATTCCATTTGTTAGACTAAATAAATGTTTATCATTTACTGACCTTTCAATAATAGAACCATTACATACCTTACATACCTTAGATAAAAACTTGTCGAGCTTCTAGCTGTTATTTTTTACATATTCGGCTGCGTAAGATCTAAGAAAAAAGCCAGCACAGGTGAAATAGTTGTCCGTGACTGCTTATTGACTCACGGAATTAATACAGTTATACCTTTCTATAACAGTATTCCCATATAATATCTATTCATTATAAAAGTCAAATTTTTCTCAGAACTGATTTTTTAAGTTTGTATACGAATATAACCGGGCTCGCCCCTTGCTGTACTAATCGAGACTGGAATATGATAGATTAAGGTCCGACCTCGAGTCATATCGAACCAAGGTGTGAAGTTATATCGCCAAGCTCGAGACCTCAGGACCGAACAAAATCGAGATCAGGCGAGATCGAGGGAAACTTGCTGAGTCGGATAATAGAAAGACGAAATATCCGCGATCAAGCGTAGATCACGGCGAAGATCTCGACATGTATTAAGGATAGGCCAATTAATTAGCCAATCATGAGATTTCTTACTTCATTTAGAACTGTATCAAGAGTAGGACTCCCCTACTATATAAAGGGGGTCTGACCACTTGTAAAGCGGCATCACATTTACGCAACATGAAGCAATATACTATTTTTTTTTGGCTTTCATTATCTTGTTACTCTGTTCTTATATCAGTAGAAACTTCTCTTGGTTCAATGGTTATCTAACTCGATGGCCAAGGCTATTCGATTCGTCCGGTTTGAATTTATTTTTTTATCAACAAATTCAATATTAATATATTCTCTTAATTTGTGTCTAAGTTATATCACGTATCCTTAAAACCGCATATAAATTCAATTGTTATCCGTTTTTAGGATAAACAGTTTGGCGCTCACCGTGGGGCTAAGGATAATAGTGGTTATTTGATACAAATTCCCATAACATACACTATTTTTCACTTGTTCTTTGAAGTGTCTTTGATTCCAGGCTAAAATACAAAAATGTCAAACTCTCGATCAACACCTCTGCATGTTGACAACGAGTCGGGTCACCAAGGTGAAAATAACAATATACCGTACGGTAACGAGATACCGCCTGCTGATCCCGCTAGAATTCTGATCGCAGATCCGATCGACGCTAATTCGCATGTGGCTATCGATGCAAATTTGCCTACCGACCCCGAAAATAGCGTTCGTGGTGGAGCCCGATCGGCAACTCAAAACACACAAAATGTTGAAAGAGACGGGATCAACCTACGAATGATCTTCGAAATGTTGCATGCTCAACAGGCGGCGATAGCTCAGCTACAGAACCAAAGCCGTGCACCAAGCAGGGCTGAACCCGATCCTTCCCTGGAAGTCACCCGTAGGGATGAATCGGTCGTAGAAAAGTCAAACGAACATGAGTCGGGGGCTTGCTCCGAAGTTATAAAGATGCTTGAGGAGCTGATAAAACGGATAGAATCAGGGGAGAAGAAGATCGAGGCTAACGACAAAAAGGTGGAAACTTACAATTCCAGGGTAGACTAATCCCAGGAGCAGCTCCGATATTGAAGGGCCTGGATTTTAGGAAGTTCATACAAAAACCCTTTTCTCCGAGTGCGGCTCCGAAGTCGATCCCCAAAAAATTTCGCATGCCTGATATTCCTAAGTACAATGGGACGACTGACCCAAACGAGCATGTCACCTCATACACATGTGCAATTAAAGGGAATGACCTAGAGGACGATGAGATCGAATCTGTATTACTAAAGAAATTCGGGGAGACCCTGTCAAAGGGAACTATGATATGGTACCACAACTTACCACCTAACTCTATTGATTCTTTTGCTACGCTTGCAGATTCTTTTGTAATGGAACACGCCGGAGCCATCAAAGTCGAGACTAGGAAGTTGGACCTTTTCAAGGTAAGACAGAAAGATAACGAGATGCTCAGAGAGTGTGTGTCTCGATTCCAAATGTAACGAATGGACCTCCCACCGGTAGCCGATGATTGGGACGTTCAAAATTTCACTCAAGGACTCAATGCATGAAGCTCAGTGGTTTCACAACAGTTGAAGCAGAACTTGATAGAATACCCGGCTTCCCAAGAGTCGAAGACGACCAGTTGGGGGCTCCTTCTGGGTCCGTTTATCCTATCAGACCCGCCGACGGAGTTAAGAGGGATATCGACCGAGAACCGAGGTTGAACAGAGAACGATATCAACCATATAATGGAGATCGCAGGAGCGGCAGACCTGGGCGGAATAATGTACAAAATGAAAGAAGAAATGATCGAAGTCAGAGCTCTCGAGGACTTATGAGTAAGAACGGCTTTGACGAGCCCATCAGACCCAAAGAGGCACCTCGGTTATCAGAGTACAACTTAAGTGTTGACGCAGCTGCCATCGTATCAGCTATCGCACGTATCAAGAATACCAGATGACCTCGACCTCTACAAACTGATCCAACACAAAGGGATCCCAACCAAATATGCAAATATCATGGAACACATGGCCACAGAACGGAGGATTGTCGGCAATTGAGAGAAGAAGTAGTCCAGTTATTCAACAACGGGCATCTTCGAGAATTTCAAAGCGACCGAGCTAAGAATCATTTCAGAAACAGGGATTCCAATAAACAGAATGAACAAGACGAGCCCCAACACGTCATTCATATGATCATCGGAGGGGTCGATGTTCCTCAAGGTCTGATGATAAAACGCACCAAAGTATCAATCACAAGTGAAAAACGGACTCCAGATTACATACCAGAAGGAAATTTATCTTTCAACGACAAGGACATAGAAGGGATCATGCAGCCCCATAATGATGCACTAGTAATTTCTGTACTCATGAATAAAACTCGAGTTAAATGTGTGTTGATTGATCCGGGTAGTTCGGCCAACATCATTCGATCGAGGGTCGTAGAACAACTCGTCTTACAGGACCAAATCGTGCCTACGGCCCTAGTGCTAAACGGATTCAACATGGCTTGCGAAACTACTAAGGGAGAAATAACGTTGCCGGTAAACGTAGCCGGTACCACACAAGAGACCAAGTTTTATGTGATCGAAGGGGACAAGAGGTACAATGCCCTGTTCGGGAGGCCATGGATCCACAGCATGAGGGTTGTGCCCTCGACCCTTCACCATGTATTAAATTTCTGACACCAAAAGGGATAAAGACGGTTTACGGGGAGCAACCCGCCGCAAAGGAGATGTTTTTCGTCGATGAAGTAATTCCGATATCAACACTCTCATCGACAAAGAACTCAGGTTTGAAAGTGAAATAGGAAGCCAAATAGTAATCATCGATTCCAGCCTCGAACCAATCAGACAAGCAAGGGATTGACGAAGACGATGATTACGGGGTTCCTCGATCCTTTATAGCTCCCGATGATTCCGATGCTACTAAATCGACAGTCGAAGAGCTGGAGCAAGTCATACTGATCGAACATCTGCCCAACCGAAATGTATACCTAGGCACGGGATTAACTCCCGAGCTTAGGAAAAGACTCATTCAATTTCTTATTGCTAATATGGATTGTTTTTCTTGGTCCCATCTCGATATGATAGGGATTCCACCGGAGGTCACCACTCACAAACTAAGCCTGGACCCGAAGTTCCATCCGATGAAGCAGAAAAGGAGACCCAGTCCGAGATCAAGCATGCCTTCATCAAGGACGAGGTAACCAAGCTTCTTAAAATAGGGTCTATCCGGGAAGTAAAATACCTCGAATGGTTAGCAAACGTAGTAATAGTCCCTAAGAAAAGGAACAAACTTAGTATGTGTGTAGATTACAAAGATTTAAATAAAGCATGCCCCAAGGATTCTTTTCCTTTGCCTAATATCGATCGCAAGATCGATGTCACGGCCGGCCACGAGACCCTCAGTTTTCTCGATGCCTATTCTGGGTACAACCAAATACAAATAAACCTGGATGATTAGGAAAATACCTCATTAATCACTAAATATGGTATCTACTGCTATAACGTAATGCCATTTGGATTAAAAAATGCTGGTGCCACTTATCAACGTCAAGTAAACCGGATGTTCGAAGAAAAAATAGGAAAATTTATGAAAGTTTACACTGATGATATGTTAGTTAAGTCTCTGCGAGCAGAGGACCATTTGAAGCATTTGTAGGAAACCTTCAGTATATTGAGGAAATACAACATGAAGTTGAACCCGAAAAAATGCGCCTTCGGGGTCGGGTCAGGGAAATTTCTCGGATTCATGGTATCCAATCGAGAAATCGAGATCAATCCCGACAAGATCAAATATATCAAGGACATCACGGTAGTAGACAACGTAAAGGTCGTACAAAGGTTAATCGGGCGCATAGCCACCCTGGGGGGATTCATCTCGAGGTCCTCAGATAAGAGCCATCGATATTTCTCGTTGCTGAAGAAGAAAGATAACTTCACGTGGACTCCGGAATGCCAGCGGGCCTTGGAAGAGCTTAAACGATACTTATCGAGCCCGCCGCTGCTTCACACACCGAGAGCAGATGAACAACTGTACTTATATTTGGCAGTATCGGAGATAGTGGTAAGTGGAGTGCTTGTCCGGGAAGAACAAGGTATGCAATTTTCAATTTATTATGTTAGCCGGACCTTGGGCGAGGCCGAAACTAGATATCCCCACCTAGAAATATTGGCGCTCGCTTTGATAAGCGCCTCTGGGAAACTAAAACCGTACATTCAATGTCACCCCATATGTGTTGTAACAACTTATCCATTGCAAAATATTATGCACAAACCCGAGATTTCAGGACGGTTGGCCAAATGGGCCGTAGAAATCAGCGGGTATGATATTGAATATCGACCCCGAATAGCCATTAAGTCTCAAATTTTGGCTGACTTCGTGGCTGACTTCATGCCGACCCTAGTACTCGAGGTCGAAAGAGAGTTGTTAGTGAACTCGGGTACGTCCTCAAGAATCTGGACCCTCTTTACGGATGGTGCATCGAATGCAAAAGGGTTCGGACTCGGCATCGTACTAAAACTACCCACAAGCAACGTGATTAGACAATCTATTAGAACTGTGAAATTGACTAACAACGAGGCCGAATATGAAGCCATGATTATAGGTCTCAAACTAGCCAAAGGCTTGGGAGCGAAGGCGATCGAAGCCAAATACGACTCCCTCCTTGTGGTGAATCGGGTTAATGGAACCTTCGAAGTGAGAGAAGAACGAATGCAAAGATACCTAGATAAGTTAAAAGTAACTTTGCATCGATTTAAAGAATGGACTTTGTAACACGTGCCTCGAGATCAAAATAGTGAAGTAGATGCCCTCGCAAACTTAGGGTCATCGGTTGAGGACAACGAGCTCAATTCGGGGGCCATCGTGCAACGAGCTCAATGAGCTCCATAAGTTTGACCTGGGATTGGAGAAATAAATACATAGAGTATTTGAAGACTGAGAAACTTCCCTCAGATCCAAAAGAATTGAGGGCCCTAAGCACGAAGGCAACATGAGTCAACTTGTTCGAAGATGAAACCTTGTTCAGAACAACGTTCGATGGTCCACTAGCGATATGTCTGGGACCGGGATATACCGAGTATGTTCTGAGAGAAGTTCACGAGGGCATTTGCGGAAATCATTCTGGTGCCGAATTATTGGTTCAAAAGGAAATCAGAGCCGACTATTACTGGATCGACATGGAAAAAGATGCGAAAGAGTTTGTTCGAAAATGCGACAAATGCCAAAGACATGCACTGATGATCCACCAACCCGGGAAACTACTATATTCAGTCTTGTCACCATGGCTATTCATGAAGTAGGGAATGGACATCGTTGGCCCTCTTCCGTGGGCACTAAGTAAAGCTCAATTTATTTTATTTATGACTGACTATTGTTTTAAGTGGGTTGAATCATAGGCTTTCGAGAAGGTTAGGGAGAAGGAAGTCATCAAATTCATTTGGGACCACATCATATGTCGGTTCGGGATGCCATCCAAAATTGTGTGTGACAACAGGAAACAGTTCATCGGCAGCAAAGTAACCATATTTCTCAAAGATTATAAGATCAAAAGAATCCTATCAACTCCTTATCATCCTAGCGGGAACGGGCAAGCCGAATCGACCAACAAAACCATCATCTAAAATATTAAGAAGAGGCTAACCAACGCCAAAGGAAAGTGGAAGGAACATCTGCCCGAAGTTCTTTGGGCGTACCGCACAACCTCGAAATCTAGTACCGGTCTACCCCATTCTCATTGGTTTATGGCGCTGAAGCTCTAATATCGGTCGAAGTCAGAGAGCCTAGTATCAGGTTCCGACATGCAATAAAGGAATCAAATGACGAGGTCATGAATACGAGCCTGGAACTATTGGATGAAAGGCATGAAGTCGCCCTCGTCAGATTGGCCACCCAAAAACAACGGATTGAGAGATACTATAATCGAAGAGCCAATCTTCAATATTTTAATGTCGGGGACTTAGTGCTAAGGAAAGTCACCTTCAACACCCGAAATCCGGACGAAGGGAAATTGGGTCCGAATTGGGAAGGACAGTACTAGATTCTTGAGGTCATCGAAAAAGGGTCCTACAAGCTCGGAATGATGAATGGAGAACAACTACCGAGCAATTGGAATATATCTCACCTAAAATGGTATTACTACTAAGGTACGACCCCATTTCATTTCCTTTTTTCAGACGAACACTTGCAGGTGGTCAACGAGAAATGACAATGGATTTTTCGGCAAACGGCACGAAGTCTTTAGGTCTGAAAGCATGTGTTGCACTCTTTTTTCCTTAGACCAGTTTTGTCCCAAATGGGTTTTTCGGTGAGGTTTTTAATGAGGCAACAATGAATCGTGCTAACTTAGAATCAAGCCCGATTACGAATTGGAACCGAAGATCAATTCAACAATATCTGAGGTTCCTTTGCAATCAACCTCGAATACTGGGGAGTTACCCTTGGGTATGCATTATCTACGAATATCAACTCTAGTAAGGAAACTACTTCATAAAGGAAGGGTCTCGATAGATAGGATTTATTGTAAGATCCAAACGGTCAAAATGAACTGTGCCTACGTAGATTGCTCGAGCCCTGGCATAAAACATGTACGCATGAATGACTGTTTTGATCGAGAATAAAGAGAAGTACTTTCCTTTCAATCATCTTATGTTTTAAAAAAATTCCTCTTTACATTCCATAAAGAGCTTCGTACTTCCGAAAATAACGAGCCCAAGTGCAATACATAACCAGAATACGAACGACCACTCTCTTACTTGGGGACTGCTGTTTGACTCAAACAGCCCGAGTCACTGGGCCTCGGGGGAAAATGACCTATTAGGCAACTCCCCGATTTCTAAAGGCCACGGCCACCCCACTCGGGGACTGTTATCTCGGGCAAGCCGGGATAACTCGGGAAGAACAAGCCCAATAGGCAGCTCCCGAACTAAAAGTCTACGGCCAAATTAACACGGCTCGCAGACATCCGAAATTCGTAACAAAATCTAGGACTTCGAAAAAGAAAAATTTTCACAACCGGTTCTAAAGGTTACCCTCGGCAAACTATAATTTGAGTTACTTACTTCTGGAGAAAGTTCCCAGTAACAATGAACCCCCGAGATGCCTCAAAATAAAATAATGTAAAGGCAGGGTTTGTCCGAACTTACACAACCTAAGTTATTTTATGCTAAGGCATTCCGACCTTTGTGAATACAAGTAATAAAGCAAAGGAAAAATTTGAGATCTAAAGGGGAATAAAGCCTTATATATATAATAATTATTTTTTACAAAGGCCAGAATGGCCTAGTAAAAAAATTTACAATGGTCAAAACAACTTTAAAAAGATTACAATGGCCAAAATGGCCTCAAAAAGATGCAAAAGAAAGCAAAATATAAAGGCCTAAGTGGCATGGTCTTCATCGGAGGCAGCATCTCCATCCTCGGGATCTTCCCCGTCTTCAGACTCGCTTAAGCTCTCGGAATCTTCTTCGGGAAAGGCCAACTTTCGGGCCCTGGCTTCCTCCGCTTTGTCATTCTCAATCTCGGCTAGAATATCGAAGCCTTAAGCATGAACTCCCTCAAGGGCTTCCCTTCGAGCTTGCCATTTTGCATGATCTGCCATGCTCTTCACCTTCTCCTGGATGGCCTCGGCATCGATCTTGAATTGTGACACTTTAGCATCAGCTTTAGCATTGTCCACGACCATCTCAGATCTGGCCACTTCGAATTCATTGGCCAAGTTTGCCTTATCAGAAATAGCCAAGTCCAGCTCATATTGAAGCTCCTCGATTTTCTTGACCTGCACCGAGGCTTTCTCTTTTGCAGCTTGGAGCTGGGTCTCAGCCGATTCTAGTTGTGCTTGGACGGTTTCCTTTTTCGAGGCTAAGATGTCCATATTCTTCTTGAATTCTTTAGCCTCGGCTTGTATTGCATCTATCTGTGTCTTGAGCTGCTCGATCTGTTCGAGCATTTGGCGGACTTGCAGGATCGGATCATTAGTTACTATCTCCAATTTATCTTCACTATCGTGAAGCACTCGAAATACCTGTTTGGCCATCTCGATATGCTCACTCTGAGCCGCTTTCAAATCGGCCCGGAGCTTCTCACTCAGAAGCCTGTAAGTATCCCCCTTCTCGGTGAGTTCCCGGACCTCAGCCTCGTGCTCCTCCCGGATTCTAAAGAAAGCCTCATGATGCAACACTAAAGCCTGCAATCACGAAGAAAGATGTTAGAATTATTTACAACTTCAAGTTTAAAATGAATAATCAAGTGACCCTCGAACTTACCCGATTCAAAACATGTTAGGCCTCGTTAAATAGGCAAGGCGCCTCCACCGCATTCATCACGGTCTGGTCTTCCTCGGTCACCAAGCATCTGAGGTAGCTAGCAACTGCCACGAGGGGGGGGGGGAGAAGACTCGAGCATCCTCTAGGACAGAAAAGGTTATCGACCACCTACGGTCGGGGTTAACACTTGGGGCAGGGAATTGATCCACTAGTTTTGGGCTCGATAAAGATACAGTAGCACCCAATTACGGTATCTTATTTGGCACTGGTAAGTCGCCCAAACCGATATCACCTTCCGAAGTTGTAGAGTCGAGGCCATCAAAAACGTTATTTAAAGGATCGTCTGCTCCTTGCACCCCTTCACAAAGTTTACCCTTCAACGCCTGAGCCTCATTAATCATATAATCCGTAAATGAGGGCGACCCAGAAATGTCAATCACCCCAGGCACCGCTTTGGGTACGCTATCTTCTGATCAGGACATACCGGTCATATTGTTTTTTCGACCTCACTGGCTCAGGCCAAATCGGTCTCGACCCTCTCGGGGACTTCAGCCATTGCCTCTACTACGACCTCCATGGCTCAAGGCATCTCAAAGCCGCATCTTACTCGGGCCACCAGCTCAGAATCTTCTTCTTCCTTGGACTCGTCCCTCAACAGATAGAGACAGTCCGATGAGAATTCTCGGGCCCTAGCTTTTCTGAGCTTATGCGCCAGCCGCTTCCTCGGTCTCTTCTTTTCGGACTCGGAGGGAATCAGGGCTTTTCTTTTCCCCTTCTCTTTGACCTGTTTTGAAGCAGGGGGATTGGCGTGTATATCATCATCAGCTGATGGAGGCCTCATCTCGACGTCCTTTGGTAAACCAGCGAAATAAAAACATAACAAATCAAGGACTGATGATAAAAAGAAATGATATCAGATGTATCAGGAAAAAGCTCTTGCCATGATTGCGGGCCTCCCATCGACCTTTCGATAATTCCATCCAAGCCCGCTCAGAATACGGCCTCTGGGACACAAGGCCCTCGACCCATTCCTTAAGTTTAGGAACTGCGTCCGGTATCTGGGCCACAACTTCGATACTAAAAAACATCAATGAAGAAAGAGATAAGAAGGAAAACAACGGTATTGAACCTAAGAAGCGAAACACTACTTACATTTCATGTTTCATTTCTCGGGAAATGGCATGTCTTCAGTAGGGATCAGGTCCGAAGTCTTTACTCGAACAAATCGGCCCATCCAACTTCGATCTCGAGCTTCGTCTATGCTCGAGAACGGAGCCCTACTAACCCGGCGAGCAAGCTTAATCAGCCCCCCTCGATAGAGTCAGGGACTGTAGAGGCGCATAAGGTGGTCGAGGGTAAAGGGACATCCCTCGATTTTTGCTTACAAAAAATCGGAGGAGAATCATTATTCTCCAGAATGAGGGGTGGATGTGGCCAAGAGTCACATCATACCTCTTGCAAAAGGCAATGATGATAGGATCTAAGGGACCCAACGTGAAGGGATAAGGGTAAACACTTAGAAAATCCTCCACGTGGGTAGTGATCGATTCCTCGGGTGAAGGAACCACCATGTGCTTATTGACCCAGTTACAGTCCCCTTTAACCTTGGCGAGGAAATCCTCGGTGATTGAGCATATGAATCTCGAGACTGGCTCACATCGGCCCGGTACCGAAGAGGTCTTTTCAACCTTAAAATCGGTTATAGTGGGGCACCCTGCCGGAACGAATTCCTCAGGGTGCGGCTCCACCGCAGCCTCGCCGACGGCGGGTCGTGATGAAGAAGCAGCCTCCTTTTGTGGTACGATTTTAGAAGTTTTTGCCATTGAAAAATAGGAGAATTAATATGGTATGCAGTTTGATGAAAGTTCAAGAAATTTGGGTGCAAGAGTTGCAAAGCAAAGGGATTTTTGAAGGAAAAAACAAGAATAGGAAGAGCTTTGAACATAAAGTTTGAGTGAAGAAACATTGGGACACTTATAGCTTGCTGGTGATGGTTCAGAACCGGTAGTGGCCGATCAGCGACTGACAGGAATTTAATGCCTTGATAACTGGATCGACGGGACGTTTCGATATCCATTTATCGCTTATGTCATAGTCGGGTTCATCGCTTATGTCATGACCCATCGATACGGGATTCAGAAATTCATATAGTTTCACGTCATTCTCTCTCCGAGAAATGAGGGGACTATCTGTATACGGATAAAACCGGGCTCGCCTCTTGCTTGACTAATAGAGACTATAATATGATAGATTAAGGTCCGACCTCGAGTCATATCAAACCAAGGTGTGAAGTTATATCGCCAAGCTCAAGACCTAAGGACCGAACAAAATCGAGATCATGCGAGATCGAGGGAAACTTGCTGAGTTGGATAACAGAAAGATGAAATATCCGCGATCGAGTGGAGAAATCGGCATGTATCAAGGATGTCAAACCTCAAACTCGGAAAGCGCGACCGGTGCCCAACTGAGTGAACCCGGTCAAGCAAGCATGTTAGACGTTTTCTACCCAACGCACCCATGATCAAGAGAAGACATAATTTCGTTAATTAGAAAGTAGGGAGATCATGTACACAATACTAAATCATTTCATTAGTTACTTCACTTTTAAGTCTCAAAATACACATATTCTTATAGTTTGAGTGTAACAAGTGATCAAAACACAACATAACTTGTTTGACTTTTCTAGCACCCATGTACAACCCACATAGTGTATACGGAGCCTCTAAAAGATACAAAAAAGTGTTATGATAGTTCCGGCAATAAGGCCCCGGCTATACTTCGAGATGTGATAATAATATGAACAAAAGATATAATATGTGACCTCGGGATGAAGTGGGGCTCACCAAGTCTACTGGGAAGAGGATGTACCACTATCGCTGATCAACACTGTCTGCTTTGGAACTACCTGCATCCATTTAAAGATGCAGCGCCCCCAGCAAAAGGGACGTTAGCATTGTCGAATAGTAATAGTATGTAAAACTAAACACCATCTCAATAGAATGAATAATAATAATACAAGGGGAACAGTCAAGAATTCAATAAGAGCTTCAAATAATACTAAAACATCAAGTTAAGGATCACATAAGTTTTCAAGTCAATTTCCATGTTATTATGTTGGGCGATCCTTAGTGATGATATATCATAATTCACAATACCACTGTATTCTTACACGGAGTCCGATCACGACCCGATCGTCTAGGTCATCTCATTTGAGACATCAACCATAACCATAATTTCATTATAATTTCCAGTACAGTCACCACCATGTGTGCAGCATGGCGTCCGATCACGGCCCGATCGGCTAAGCCGTCTCATCCGAGACATTACCTTTTTCAGTCAATCATCTCACATCATGCTTATTTCATATCCTTTCAATTCATTGGCACTACTGGCCACAATTATTAAGTCATTCTTGGCACTTGGCCGTATTTCATAATTCCATTTCCCTTTTCCACATTCAAACATCATTATCATTATCAAAAACAATAAGGCTTCCCATTCAAGACATTAAATTAACATATGAGCAATTTGGGAATCTTAGGCACATAGAGGCTTTTCATACAATTTGGCATAACAACCTTTATTTCGAACCCGACTTGAAGTCTTAACATTTTTAACACATATTCCATGGTTTGAACACATTCTCAATGATAAAGTGATATGATGAAGCATTTACAACACATATTGAGCATATATCCTTCAACACAAGAACATTCGGAATAGCCAATATTATTATGATCAATTTGGGACTTACACCAATTACATAAACACCGTGGGATTCGATTCTAAGAAGAAGGGGGTTTAGCCAACATGCTTCAATTGAGCTTCCTTTAAACTCTAAAATGTTCCAGAATTCTTAGCAACTTCGATCTATTTTAGAAATATAACAAGTTGGACTAAAATTAGGAAGAAGATCATGATTCTAGCTCATTTGAGCACATTATCAAATACTAGGTGTGCATTAATATTTTTAAGGCCCTTTTGTGAAAGATTCCATCATTCCCCAACCCATTCTCTACCATTTTTAGCTCACAGCCTTCCCACATTCTTTGATAACACATGCATGCAAGATAACAACTCTCATACCCAAGAATTGTCTTGCTGATTACCCATTCTTAGATAAATTTCGAAATTAAGAGCTAGGGTGTAGAATCTTACCTCTAGGATGAAGACCTAGTGAGTTTTCCTTGTTAATCTTCAAAGATTCGAGCAATAATTGAAGAACAAATTGTTGAAGATAACTCTCCCACTCTAGGGCACTCCCTCACCCTCAAAAATATCAGATTTTAGCTCAAAAGTGGTACAAATTATCTATTTAACAAAGTAGGGTCGAGTTATAAAAATCCAAAAATGAAGTTCCGGAACAGGGTATGCAGCCGCATATGCGCCGCATAATGCTTAAGCGATCCGCAGAATAGGTCGCATAATTGCCCTCCAGAACTTGGCAAATCTGACTCGATTTGCGGTCATTATGCAGCCCGCAGACCTGTTCTACGGTCGCATAATGCGCCGCAGAACCTCCCTCCAAAAAATCTCAAAGCTGGATATGCGATCAGAGTGCGAACCGCGAAATGGTTTTGCGGTCGCATAATGGGCCGCGAAAATAATATCAAAAATGGCCCAAAAGACTGTCTCATCTGCGACCATTATGCGGTCCGCAGAGTGATTCTGCGACCTCATAGTGGGCCGCAGAAGTGCATTTCTTCTGCCCAAATTTTTTTCCTTTACTTTTCAGTGCATTGTTCAACCCAAAAAGTCCGAGCCACGTAAGCCCAGTTTGGCACCACGAAATATTATTTTTCCTTTGCGAAATTTTATGGTGCCTTACAAAGGATAGGCCAATTAATTAGTCAATCATGAGATTTCTTACTTCATTTAGAACTGTATCAAGAGTAGGACTCCCCTAATATATAAAGGGGGTCTGAACATTTGTAAAGCGACATCACATTTACGCAACATAAAGCAATATACTGTCTTTTTCTAGCTTTCATTATCTTGTTACTCTGTTTTATATCAGTAGAAACTTCTTTTGGTTCAAGGGTGATCGAACTCGAGGGCCAAGGCTATTCGATTAGTCCGGTTTGAATTTAATTCTTTTATCGTCAAATTCAATATTAATATATTCTCTTAATTTGTGTCAAGTTATATCACGTATCCTTAAAATCGCGTATAAATTCAATTGTTATTCATTTTTAGGTTAAACAAAGTTATATTTTACCTCTCTATAACAGTTTTTTACTTATAATAGCAACGGCCATATTCATAGCAGAACGCTCTTTGTAATATGACACATCTATAACAGCCATATAGAAGTTTTCATCTTGCATAATATATAAGATTTGAAGATTTGTACATGATATCTTTTCTATTGGACAAATACCAAGATAGAAGATTCAACTGTTAAGCACTTAGATTGCTTTAAAGGGAAAGCTATCGGATGCCCTTACGTTGAAAGTTTGGACATAAATATTCGCCAATTCAAGCATTATATCGCTAGTAAGAGAATGGAATCTAAGAAAGAAACTACAATTGTAAAGTTTTTCGATCAATCTTGAAAGAATTTATTTTTCTAGTAGCTTTAAAATGTGTGACTTAAAGTTTAATCTTTGTACGTTTAGTTATGGATTTATTAAATAATATATTAGCTTTCTTTAATATTTAATTAGTGTAACATGCATCTTTTTTTTGATATTTTACATTTGGATACTTTTTATCTTTTATATGTAACATTAAAATAAGGAAAAAAACAAAATTTTGGATAAATTTTCTTTATAACAATCAAAATATATTTAAATATCAAATATTATTATAGGTGTATAGCAACTATTCACTATGAAAATCAAAAATATCGGAACAAACGATATTATTATAGAAAGATTTAACTATAATTCAGATTTGGATCGCCCAACACATATTAAAAGAGAAGTGCTTCTATTCCCTTCATTCAACCTTTCTATGATTTTTTTTGTCAAACCTTTTCTTGCGTCCGAAAGTTGACGTTCTAATCCAAGGGACTCAAATGGGCCGCTAGATAGCAAGATGAACTGTTCTAATCCACTACATTCGAATAACTTTAAGTTCGAAGTAAATAGTACGAGAGATTTTTTCCTCCTTATATAATATTTGAAATTTATTTATCAAAATTATTTTAGTTTTGTATATTATTCGCCTTGAATAAAGATTACTTACAAATTATATACAATCTATTATTAGTGCCTTAATTAGGGGATTTAGTTACACCTTTTTCTTTTTTTCTCTCCTCTCCTCTTTCCCTATTCTTTGTTGTCTCTCTCCATATATAATCCATTATTAGTGCCTTAAATTTGGAGATTCAGTTACATCATTTTTTTTTCTCCTCTCCTATTTCCCATAGGACCTTAACTGTAGTATTTATATAAAATGAAAATGAGGAAAGTATTATTTAAGAATCACTTCCTCTATATATGGACGATAATGAAAGAAACGAATCACAAATAAGGTTTGGCTTTTCTGAAACAGAGGAAAAGTCGAAAGAATTTATTTTAAATGCTCAAATATATTCTTGTATCCTAAACTATTCCCTCGAATTAATTCAAGGGTGTGATCATAACTCATGGTCGTAATGATTTTCACTTACAGTAATCATTGCGATTATCGTCTATGTATTTGTAATTGGAGGATATATATGCCTTCGAAACTATACAAGAAATTTTGAGTGAGCTACCGATGAATTTATTTGGAACCTAAACCAGACAAGTTGGATGTCGAAATATTTAATTTTGATAAAAATTTGATATATTTATAATAATATATAAACTAATAACAGATTTTATACGACTAATTATATAGTACACAATTTTTTTATAATTTATCTACAACTTTTATACATTATTTTTACCTGGTTAAATACAACTACAACATCATACAACTTAAATATAATTTTCATACAAATTTTATATAATATGTCTTTTGTGTATATGATTTGTATATATCTTGTATGTGGTATGTTCTTCTTCCTCTCAGAAATTTCAATCAAAAATTCCTTTCTTAATACAATTTTGATACATATCGACAACTTTATGTAAAAAATAGTATTTATAACTTAAATACAAATTTCATACAATAATTCATACATTATACAACTATTTTTCAACTTTCATATAATATTTAAATAAAACATATACAACTACAACAAAATACAATTTACATACAACTTTAATACAATTTCGTAAGTATATTGTACGTCATGTCTTCTTCTTCTTGTTCGAGTTTCAATCTGAAATTCAGCCAAAATAAAATCCAATCCTCACCAAACACTCTCAAAAGTGAGATATAAATTCCAAAAAATATTTTTAATTCTTTACAACAACACCAAATTTAAACAAACAATAATTTTTGAAAGTCTAAATTCGAATTTAAAGCTTTTTTGGAGCTTTTTAATGGTTGTCAATGGTGAGGAATCAAATACCTTCAAAATTTATTGATTGATAATTTCAATTCAAACACCAATTGTGCAATATGAAAGGAGATTGCTAAGTTAAAACTCTATATTATAACAATTACAATTCATTGATGAATTCTTGGGGAAAAAAAGAGAGGATGAAAAGCAGAGAAAAAGAAGGAAAAAATTGGGAAAAGAACAAAGAAGGAGAGAGAGAGAGAGAGAGAGAGAGAGAGAGAGAGAGAGAGAGAGAGAGAGAGAGAGAGAGACGAAGAGAGAGAGAGAGAGAGCGCAGGGATGTAGATTCCCTATTCAATTCCTAATATAAAGGGATATTCATTTAAAACTAATTTGTATATAATTGGTAAATTGTATATGCCCATATAATTAAATTAAAACTTGATTATGGAGGGTAATAAAGTTTCATATAAAGTATATGAAGGTAAAAATCCCTAAATATATAGACATGTTTAGCATATATATTTTCATTTTCATTGTTATTATTATTTTTCATATATCTGTGAACTTTAAAAAAAAAACGTGCTAGAGTAAACCTCTTTAAATGCGGCTTCCACTTTTAAATATGGAACATCAAAATTTGAATGGAAAGGTTAATTATTTTTTTAAAAAAAATACAATGTAATTGTGTAACATGCTAACCAGAGATTTATGTAATATTGTGCTGAATTTACTTCTAATATGATGGTCTACTTCCATTTTGTTATAAAATAAAGACTATAAAGTAAAGACAAGTATAGAGAGAAACTGATATATTATTCAAACTTCAAACTTATGTACATAATGAATTGAAAACTCCTCTATTTATAGAAGAAAGGAAGCAGCTGCGAGGCTTTTCAGGAAGCAGCTGCAAGGCTTTTCTTTAGCTGCTTGTAAGCTGTCTGCATGAGCTGCTTGCAACCTGCCTGTTTAATAAGAAGCTGCTGCAAATCATTTCATTGAGCTGCTTGCAACCTGCCTGCATCAGCTGCTTGTAGATAAATTTCAACAGAGTACTAAATGGATAATCTTCTTCAGAAAGATTATCTATAGCGGAGTAATAAATGGACATCCACAATATAATTATTTTCATAACACTCCCCCTTGGATGTTCATTAAAAGGTATTGTGCCTCATTAAAACCTTACTAGGAAATAATCCTATGGAATACAATCCTAGTGAAGGAAAAAGAGTATACATATTTAGTAATACGCATTGCTAGCTGCCTTATTAAAAATCTTATAAGAAAAACCCTGTGGGAAAAAATTTTAGTAAGAAAAAAAGAGTACATCGCGTATTTTACTCCCCCTGATGAAAACCTTGTTTCAAATATTCGAGTCTCTACATTCCAATCTTGTATACCATCTTCTCAAAAGTTGAAGTTGGTAAAGATTTAGTGAATAAATCTGCCGGATTGTCACTTGAACGGATTTGTTGCACATCAATGTCACCATTTTTCTTAAGATCGTGTGTGTAGAATAATTTTGATGAAATGTGCTCCGTTCTATCTCCTTTTATAAATCCTCCTTTCAATTGGGCTATGCATGCAGTATTGTCTTTGTATAAAATTGTGGGTCTTTTCTCACATTCCAAACCACATTTTTTTCGAATAAAATGAATTATTGATCTCAACCATACGCATTCCCTACTTGCTTCATGAATAGCTATTATTTCAGCATGATTTGAAGAAGTAGCAATAATAGATTGCTTTGTGGAGCGCCATGATATGATAGTACCTCCACATGTAAACACGTACCCGATTTGAGATCTAGCTTTATGGGGATCAGATAAATAACTTGCATCTGCATAACCAACAAGATCTACACTACCTTTGTTAGAATAAAATAAACTCATATCAAGAGTTCCCTTTAAATATCGCAATATATGCTTAATCTTGTTCCAATGTCTCCGTGTAGGAGAAGAACTATATCTTGTAAGTAAATTAACAGAAAATGCTATGTCAGGCCTTGTAGCATTAGCAAGATACATTAGTGCACCAATTGCACTGAGATAGGGTACTTCGGGACCAAGGAGTTCCCCATCCTCTTCTGGAGGTTGGAACAAATCTTTATTCACTTCAAGTAATCGAACAACTATTGGTGTACTCAATGGGTGCGCTTTGTCCATGTAAAAGCATTTTAATACCCTTTCTGTATAGGCAGATTGATGGATAAAGACCCTGTCTGCTAAATATTCAATTTGCAGACCAAGACAAAGTTTTATCTTTCCATGATCTTTCATCTCAAATTCTTTCTTAAGATATTCAATTGCCTTTTGGAGCTTTTCTGGAGTTCCAACAAGATTTATGCCATCAACATAAATAGCAAGTATAACAAATTCTGAAGCATTTTCTTTATAAAAATACATGGACAAATAACATCATTTATGTAACCCTCTTTCAGCAAATATTCACTGAGGCGATTATATAACATGCGCCCAGATTGTTTTAAACCGTACAAAGATCTTTGTAATCTGATGGAATACATTTCCCGAGATTTTGAATATGATTCAGGCATTTTAAATCCTTCAGGGATTTTCATGTAAATTTTATTATCAAGTGACCCGTACAGATAAGTTGTAACCACATCCATTAGATGTATTTCAAACCTTTCATGTAAGGCTAAACTGATGAGATATAGAAATGTTATGACATCCATAACGGGTGAATATGTTTCTTCATAATCGACTCCAGGTCGTTGTGAGAATCCTTGTACAACAAGGAGAGCCTTGTATCTTTCAACTTCATTTATCATTCCTTTTTCGCACAAAAATCCATTTATGACCAACTGGTTTTATACCAGCAGGTGTTTGGACTACTGGTCCAAAGACCTCTCTTTTAGCAAGTGACTTCAATTCCGATTGAATTGACTCTTGCCATTTTGGTCAATCAGATCTTTGTCGATATTCTTCGACAGATCGGAGTTCAAGATTCTCACTATCTTGCATAATGTTAAGTGCAACATTATATGCGAAAATATTATCCACCACTATTTTAGATCGATTTAAATTAATCATATCACCAGTAGAACTTATTAAAAGTTCCTCACTCACTTGAGTTTCGGGTTCATTGATTTCTTCGGGAATCTCAAAACTAATCAGATCTTGGGTCTCTTCAGGAGATCCCTCATAATATCATTTTGATCATTTGTCGATTTTTTTTTCTAGGATTTTGATCCTTAGAACCCAAAGGCCGACCACGCTTCAGGCGTGCTTTAGGTTCACTAGCTCTCATGCTAGTAGATGGTCCTACTGGGACATTAATTCGGATAGGAATATTCTCTGTAGGGATATATGACTTAGTTATTCTTTTCAAATCAGTAAATGCGTCTGCCATTTGATTTGATATATTTTGTAAATGGATGATCTTCTGGACCTCCTGATTACATATAGAGGTACGTGGATCAAAGCGAGATAATGATAAAACTTTTCACACAATTTCTCTTTTGATTTCCTTTTTATATCCCCCTAATTGTCGGAAATTTGTTTCATCAAATCGACAATCTGCAAATCGAGCAGTAAATAAATTTTCCGTCAATGGTTCAAGATAGCGAATAATAGAGAGTGATTCAAACCCAATATATATTCCTAACCTTCTTTGGAAGCCCATCTTATTGCGTTGTGGTGGTGCTACTAGCACATATACAGCACATCCAAAAATTCGTAGATGGGCAATATTTGGTTCATGACGAAAAACTAATTGTGACGGAGAATATTTATTATAATGTGTCGGTCTGAAACGGATAAGTGATGTTGCGTGCAAGATAGCATGGCCCCAAACAGTAATGGGCAATTTTGTTTTCATAAGTAATGGTCTTGCTATCAATTGCAGTCGTTTGATAAATGACTCTGCAAGACCATTTTGAGTATGAACATAAGCTATAGGATATTCAACTTTTATCCCAACTGATAGACAGTAATTATCAAAAGTTTGAGATGAGAATTCTCCAGCATTATCAAGGAAAATAGCCTTTATATGATAATCTAGGAATTGTGCCCTTAATCGAATTATTTGGGCTAATAACTTTGCAAACGCCAGGTTGCGAGATGATAGTAGGCACACATGAGAATATCTTGAAGAAGCATCTATTAGGACCATAAAATATCTAAACAGCCCACTTGGTGGGTGAATAGGTCCACATATATTCCCATGTATACGTTCTAAAAAGGCAGGGGATTCAATGCTAACCGTCATTGGTGATGGTCTAGTGATCATTTTGCCTTGATAACAAGCATCACAAGAAAATTCATTATTTGTAAGAATCTTCATGTTCTTTAATGGATGCCCACTCGAATTTTCAGTAATTCGTCTCATCATTATTGATTCAGGATGGCCCAAACGGCCATGCCAAAGCACAAAAGTATTTGAATCAATAAACTTCTGGTTTACGATAGAGTATGCTTCAATTGTACTAATCTTTGAATAATATAAGCCAGAAGATAAAGTTGGTAACTTTTCTATAATGCATTTCTGGCCAGAAATATTCTTTGTAATACAAAGATATTCCACCTTCATTTCATCTATTGTCTCAACATGATATCCATCTCGGCGAATATCTATAAAACTCAACAAGTTTCTTCGGAACTTGGAGGGGAACAATGCATTGTCGATAATAAGTTTTGTTCCTTTAGGCAGAAATACAGTAGCTCTTCCGGAGCCTTCAATCAAACTTATATTACCAGAAATTGTAGAAACATTTGTTTTTTCCTTATGCAAATAAGAAAAGTATTTCTGATCTTTGAATATGGCATGAGTTGTTCCACTATCAATTACACAAATATCTTCATGATTGGTCTTTGATCCAAACATAATTTGAGGATTATCCATATTCTTCAAAATGACTTAAACAAAATAAATATGATAGTAAACATCATTTTCAAAGCATAACTTTTATTTATGTACAACAATTACATAACCATGCTATCTACTACAAACAACAAAAATTAAAATATTTACATTTCTACAAATTCACTACCGATCACATAACTTGTTTCTCCTTCTGGGAGTGCAAAATAATCAGCTACATCCAAATGCATGAAGTCTAAATTATCTTCAAAAATAAAATTTGCTTCAGCACTTTTCTTTGTCTTCTTCAGGGAGGTTTGATACAGCTCTACCAGGTGCTTTGGCGTACGACATGTACGTGACCAGTGCCCTTTTCCTCCGCATCTATAGCATGCATTTTCTGGCTTTGCTGTTTGCACTGCTTTATGTTTTTGTTCCTTCCTTTTCCACTGCTGGTGGTGAGGAGGGCTCTTTGGTGCATTATTATTACCACGATTAGAGTTTCCTCCCCGACCACGGTCATGAACACGACTGGGGCCACGTTCTTTTTCACGCTTAGCTTGGTGGAAGTTCGTCTCATTCACTTCAGGGAATGGGCAAGAACCAGTAAGTCGGCTTTCATGGTTTTTCATTAATAGCCCATTATGTTGCTCGGCTACAAGAAGATGTGAGATAAGTTCAGAATACTTTTTGAATCCCATCTCTCGATATTGTTGCTGCAGGAGCATATTCGAGGCATGAAAAGTGGTAAAAGTTTTCTCCAATATATCATGATCAGTAATATTATCACCACATAGTTTCAATTGGGAAATAACTCTGAACATAGCAGAATTATACTCACTGATAGATTTAAAATCTTGTAGCCTTAGATGAGTCCAATCATAACATGCCTGTGGAAGAACGACCATCTTTAGGTGGTCATATCTATCTTTCAAATTATTCCACAGTATGACTGGATCTTTAACAGTAAGTTATTCCATTTTCAGGCCCTCATCAAGGTGATGGCGTAGGAATATCATTATTTTGGCACGGTCTTGGTTTGATGCCTGATTTTTATCTTTGATGGTGTCTGTCAGACCCATCGCATCAAGATGAATTTCGGCATCAAGCACCCAAGGCATGTAGCTTTTGCTCGATATATCCAGGGCTACAAACTCAAGTTTAGAAAGATTTGACATTATTTAGAAAAAAAAAGTTCGTACCTCTGATACTTTCAAAGTATTTTCTCGAGATGGCAGAGTCTCGTGCTGATAACGTGTTATAAAATAAAGACTGTAAGAGAAACTGATATATTATTCAAACTTCAAACTTATGTACATAATGAACTGAAAACTCCTCTATTTATAGAAGAAAGGAAGCAGTTGCGAGGCTTTTCAGGAAGCAGCTGCAAGGCTTTTCTTTAGCTTCTTGTAAGTTGTCTGCATGAGCTGCTTGCAACTAGCCTGTTTAATAAGAAGCTGCTGCAAATCATTTCATTGAGCTGCTTGCAACGTGCATGCATCAGCTGCTTGTAGATAAACTTCAACAGAGTACTAAATGGATTGTCTTCTTCAAGAAGATTATCTATAGCAGAGTAATAAATGGACATCCACAATATAATTATTTTCATAACACATTTATTTTTTTCCCTTCTTTTTCATGTTGGGAGAATACATAATTACCCCCTCAACTAGTTTTAGTTTATCAATTACACACTTAAACTTTGCGAAAATTTTATAACCCCCCTAAACTATTTTGAAGTGGAATTATCACCCTTTTTTGCTGGCATGGCATAGAAAATGACTACACTCTCCATCAAACGCGTGAGAAGCAAGTAGAAAGCACTCTTGACTAGAAAATCGATAACGTTGACAGGAAAACTCCATTTTTGACCGGCCAAGCTCCATTACTCCACTTTTTCTTTCACTCCATCTATAAATTTTTTGCTCCATTCTTTCAAAGACCCGTCATTTATATCTCACTAACCACAAATCTAACTCTTTTATCTCACTAAAATTATTTGTTTGAATCATAGAAAGTAAAACCCAGATCATAAAAATTATTTAGTTGAGCTAAAGAAAACAACAGGTCATCCTTTATGCTTTATCTAGAAATTTACTTCAATGACAAATTTATATTTTTTTCTTTATCGAGTCTAGTATTTTTGTCAAAATATTCACTACATCACTTTTGAGCAATTTTTTCGCTTTGAAACATTTATTCGTTAACGAGGATAATAGTATTTCTAAGGTTTTAAATTTTTCATTATTTACATAAGAACGCAAAGGTGAAATGAGATTAGTCTTCTCACAGTTTTTTCTTTACTTTTTGAGCAAGCTCTCTACATTTGTTGATTTTTCAATTGGACGTTGGTGACTTGGTAGTGGTTTGGATTTGGTGGTTTCTTCGTGATGATTCAACGGGTGGTTTTAGTTTGATGGTTGTTTGGTGGTTCAAAAATAGTGAAAATATGATGAATAGAAGATGGTGGGAGAAAAAGTGAAAAAGAAAGCAAAAAATCACATTTAAAAAAATGACGTGGCAATACGTATGTAGTGCGTGAGTATCACTGTCCAACTAAAATCCTTAAGGTGTAGTTGGAAAAATAAGACAAGTTAAAAGAGGGTAATTTTATACGGCAGACCACGTGAAAATTTTATGCAATCCTCTGAATTGTAATTAAGATCATACCACCAAAAATTTCTGTTGATACAATATTTTCACTAATGTTAACAATATAATGCACAATAATAATAGTACTCCTTTTTCCGACAGTACAATGTTATTCCTAATATTTGTACTAGGACTTTTTATTTTGTTTATTTCAATCTCCAGGATTAATTTGTTCAATCAAAAGAGAATAAATTAGGATACATTTTCAAAATGGCTGATTATATCTATTTATCTTTTGCATGAAAAGTCTGAATAACTCGATGGGTCGAAATGAGTTTCAAGAGGATGCAATTCCATCCCTAAATATAAATTTGACACCAATATGATCCACAACGCTCATTAAATTACAGATTTAACACTTTCGCAGTAAAAACCATATATGGTTCATTACTATTTAAAATACCAAGTACAAAGGATACTCATCATATACAATTGATAAATTGAACAAGCTATTAATAAATACCCTTGCATATGCTTACAAGGCTACAAACATACTACTACAACAAAGCAACCATAATTAAACACCCTAATTTTACCTATTCATACTCACCTTACAAGGAACATGACTGTCACTCAAAGACAGATTTCCAAATGTGAAATTCTGCAAATACACTTCTCCAAAATCTCAAAGCATGTGAACAACTATGTTGCATTTACTGTCCCAAACGAAAAGGACCTTCTCCCATATAGTGACCTTCCATATAAAGAGCAGCTGCATTCTGAGGATGAAGACCATCCATTACCATGAACTGCATGTCTTCTGAAGGTTTCCAGTGTCTTTTCCTTTGGTTTATGAACCAGTTGTTTATTTGTTTCTGGTCCAAACCTGTTGTTTCAGCCAATGCCACCTTCTCTGACTCCTGCAAATTTATTACAAACTTAAATTGACACTAGACCAAGACCATAGAATTTAGAAATTTCTACATTAATTGTATATGTTTTTAAACTAGGTAACCTACCTTATTTTACAGAAAATAATTTCATTTTTTTTATAAACAATGACGTATAGTTAGGGGCGGAGCTGTCGTGACGCAAGATTAGAATTCTACCCCTTCTAGAGTGGTATCTCACTAATGGCTCGGGCCCCCCGGAAGGAGGCCTTCTTCGCCTTCCACCTAAGCTTCAGGAAAGTCCCAAAGCCAATCCCAAGGAACAATAAAGCTTCATAGGGTCTTTCTGTCCAGGTGCAGGTAGTCCGCATCTTCACATATCTATTTCACTGAGTCTATGAGACAGTGCCCAAATCGTTACGCCTTTCGTGCGGGTCGGAACTTACCCAACAAGGAATTTCGCTATCTTAGGACAACATACAGGTTCAGTCGAACCCAGTAGCTTTAGTCCAAGCTCCGTATTTGTATTAATAAATCTACTAAATATGTACAAAAATTAAATTTAGAACCTATACAATTTAAAACATGACTCCGCCTCTGCCTATAGTAATATTTTAGATGATTTAATAGTCTAAAAGTTCTTTTACACCGTTACTGTATAGAAGTTAAACTCATACCATATTAGGTGAAACAACGAGTAGTGCATATTTGTGTAGAGTTTCATACCGAAGGATATGGCCACTTGTAATGTAATTCCCACCAACTGAGCAGCTTCTGGCGTGCATCTTTGGGCAATTTCCCCTTTTTCTTCTTCTTGGAAAGTTCTTGTTTGAGACTACTTAAATAGCCACTGTATTTTCTCAGTAAGTGGTTCTTGAGTTCACGGTCTTCTGCTCGTGGATCAATTTCAGGAATTTCAGTTTCTCCACCACTGTTGTCCTGCTCCTCTTCCGACGATCCGACGCCTTCACACTTGTCCTCTGTCCATTTATTTATATCAATAAAGAAGATATAGGTTAATTATTCTTCACCTTGCTGCCTGAAATCAATAGTATCTAGTTTCACTCTCAATAATTGCAAAAGTTAAGTTCTTCAAAAAAAATCATGTCGATAAACTATTTTCAGTGGTGGATACTATAGCAACCAACTACTATGCTTATGTCTCAGGCAAATTAGATTTGGCTATAAGAATCCTAAACGTTGTTGCATAAACACTGAAAATTCTATATATTTTCTACTGGCGTATCAATCTTTAGTAAAGTCAAAAGACTGGTGGAAACTTAGTCCTTTTTTGTTTAACTATAAAGGATTCTCAAGTAGCTAATTTTCCTCCTCAAGCACAGTTTGGTTTTATTGTTCTTTTCTATCTAATGACACTAAACAGTTATAGTTTAATTCTTTGTTGTTTTTTTGGCTCACACAAAAGCATGAATTTTGCACAAATCGACCTAACAGCAAAGTAAAACGATGAACATTCTGTTTCAAGAGGGATCGATTCTCTATCAAGTATGTGTGAGAATTAAGTGGAATTTGTTTGGAACTCCTGCTGAAAAGATATTTATGAAAACCAATCACGTATGAGATGAATCCTGAATTGAGATTTTCTGTAATAGTGATTAAACAAAAGTTTAAATGAAGATATGCCTTACAATCAAAGCACCTTTCCAATTACTATATACGACAAGTATTCTTCCACATAGAGACAAATATATATTATATAAGTAATCCTCTAGAGTTGGCAACTTAATAGTAGAGGGGCAACAGACCTTATTCGACCAAAGAATTATTCTTGTAAAGTGTCTTATTCAATATGTTGATAAGATCCCAAAAGAGGAAACTTCTTTATCACTTCCAAAGAAGGAAACAACCCTTTCTTGTCATGCTTCTTCAATAATATTATACAAAAGAGTACTTTAAGGAAACAAAAGAGAAGTGTAGATGTTATCTTTTAAACTTCACGCAAGTGAGATAAATCCATATAATATTTCTGGTTGGAGGACTGTTTTATGATTGGTTCAAGAATAATTTCAAGCCCATACTATTTGGTACTTATTCATAGGGAGGGCAAGGGCAGCCTAGTGCATGAAGTATCCGCATTTACGCAGGAACCGAAGAAGGAATGGACCCAAGGAATATGATGTAGGTAGTCTATCCTGATACAAGTATTAGTGACTGATTCCACGGCTTGAACTCGTGACCTATAGGTACAGAGACAACTTTACCAACCCGTGACCTTGGTTGGAGGATAGTTTTATGATTGGTTGATGAATAATTTCAAGCTCATACCATTGGGTACTTGTTCATAGGGAGACAAAAATTAATTTCATTCTCAATCATTTCCATGGCACATTATGGATTGTTTTGATAACCAAGAAATTCCAAGGCGCATGGTTCGAAATTCGATCGATAATGCGCTCTCCTCTTTACTTTTTCGAATAAAATATTAAATTTTTATTTGTTGCAGTTTCGATCATGATATGTGCTTAACTGACACATTGTGCTCCGCTCTCTTACAATTAAACCAAAATCTGGATGGACAGCCAAGATACACGTGTATTAGACTCCAATCTTTTTTTAAAAAGAGGAAAAGAGAAGTCTAAGATAAACATAAAAGGAAAGAAGCTAAGAGGAATGTGGTACTCGAAGCAACAATAGTATTACATCTTTTTTCTCTCATATATTTTTCATGTCCATTTTCCTTAGCTCGTTGTTGTACCTTGCTTTACGAAATTACTTTTTGTACAGAAAACTGCTGCTTATAATCGCAAAAGAAGCAATTACAAAAATATATGATTAGAAAATGGAATCAACATGTCCCGAGAGACGTAGAAATTAAATACAGAAACTAGTGAAAAGAACAACTAGTTAGTTGAGAAGACCAAAATTAAAACTAAAGAGGAAATAAAATATTGGAAAAAAGATATCTGACAAACATGGCAGGCTACATGGTATAGCACTGATCATGAACAGAACCCAAATGGTCTTCATTTTCCAATGCCTATTAGCTACCGCAGAAGACCACGTTCAAAAGCAAACTCTACTTGGAAATGACAGCAATATTATTATACAATCTACCTTCGGATACATGCACGTATTTACATTTTTGTTTGTTGTATGAATCCGTGTTCAGCGGTAAAATTAGAAATTTCTCCGAAGATATTTAAATTTAAAAAAAATGAAAAAAATATTTGATAAAGGGTGTTTAATATGTGTTATATACCTCTAAAATATACAATATTTTGCCTATATGTACAGTATAATTTTTCGACAAAGAATAATAAACTACCATCCTTTTGACCACATGGCTTCGCTCTAATCACATTCTATTTTCTCTTTTAAGGAAGCAGTAATTTTACACCAAGTATATCCATTTATAAGATTGTGTTTAATCATACTATAACACAGGAAATTTAATATTACGAGTACATAGGAAAGTTAGGCAAGTACGTACTACTATAAAGACTCAAGTAGTTACTGTGGAGTGTCAGACAAATGTGTTTGTGAGAGAAAGATCATATATATATGTAGTGCAGAATTTATTTAGTGGGAACAATATTACCATTAAGAATTTGTCAGAATACACTGGAAATCTGGACCCATAAAGCTAAAGAAAAATTAAAGAAGATTAGAGAAACAAACGTGTGGCTTCCTCGTTGTTTATATCTGGAAGATTTGTCTGTCTCCCCATTTATTTATTGCATAATGCAACCAAATTATCTCTTTTTTTAACAATGAAGTATATACTATATTTGCATAATGCAACCAAATCATATATCTTCTTATTTTTAAGATTAAAGTAGTAGGAGTATGTACTATTACTCCACTCGTACAGTCGTAAATAGGGTTTTCTTACTCGACGCAGAAAAGCATTGGAAATGGAGACTGATGTTTTCGGTCAAAGCTGTCTTGAACGGAAATAGCACAAACATAGGCACAGTATTAAATGAACCAACACAAATTCTTTCTTTTTTCCTTCTTTAAGCATTCAAATAAGGAACTTTAACCAGTCCCTTTGTTTATTCTTCTCTCATTCTTTCCATGCTTGACAATTTCGATGAAGAACAAACTTCACTGTTCTCTACTAATAGTACCAAAGTTCAAAGAGGCAAAGTTACGATTTTAAGTATATGGATTTGGGTACGGGAAAACTACTTAATTCTGCGGAACTCGTAAGTAGAATTGTAGCTCCGCTAGTGCTAATATTTATGAGGAAGAAGAAAAGGAAGTAAGTACCAGAGTTGAAGATCCGGACGGGACCATTACCAAGCATATTAAGTTGAGTTTCGATTTTTCGCATGAAATCCATTGCTTCATGTAAGGGCCTTGTAAGCTCCTCTCTGTACTTCACTAGCATGTCATAATAAGCTTCCTGGATATAAATACAAAGAAATTCATGCCTACATTATTAAATATTAAATTGAAAAAGTAAAATAAAAAATGTTACTAGGATAAAGATATTAAAAGAAACTGACCATAAATTGATCAAGTTCTGGGTCCTTGGAAACATCCCTGTCGGTCGATGAATCTCGCTGCCTCACTTCAAACTCTTGCCGTACTGCCGATAGCCTCGCCACCACTTCCGGCGGTGCTCCCACCTATATAAAAATAATGACAGTATTAATAATTTTTAATTATCAATGTAATTAATTTATTATAACATGTTAATCTTATTTTTAAAATAACTAGTTGCATTTATTATGTGAGTAGTTATTTGTAATTATCTAGCCAACAAAGAGATCGACTACCTAAAAGAAAGAAAGTTCATTTCGCTTGAGCAAAGGTATGATTTAAGTGAAAACGGCTACTAAGGTTGAGCCTAACTGATTTAAAAGAGTCATATTCAATCACTCAAAATTATTCATAAAATTTATTTATACAGTCAAAATATGAAAATTAAACTAGTTTTCGGAGAAACGGAGACAAAGAATCAATTTATTTTTTATAAGTGAATTAATTCACTTTGGAATGTCTCAAGAAAAAAGATGAGCACTGAGCAAGCAATTTGTTCAAGCTATGTCAATATATTTACATTTAAGAAAAAAGTTGATACTACCTTTTGACAATCCATGTAAGCGTCCAAAAGGTTAGAACACTGAGGATGAGCAATAATCTTGGCTTTTAAAGCATCAACTTCACTACCAGAACTCTCACTCTCGTGATGATTTTGAACCGTCTGATGGTGATATCCACTACGAATAATCGAAGGGTACTGAAATGTATGATGATGATGAGAAGTGCTGCTGCCTCCTTCTGTCTTCACTATGGGATGTACCACTGCTTGAGATTGATCATAACAATCGCCTCCGCCTCCGCCGCCACTTGTTCTTCCATAAATAGATGAATTTGGGGATGAAAGAAGCGGAATTCCACCGTACAAGAAGTTATTACCTCTTTGAGATGAGTTCTCCCCCAGTTGATTGTAATTATTCTCCATTAATTACCCTAACAAGATATGGTAAAAAAAATATATGAAGATCGGCAACCCTAAATCAAAGATGTGGATAAACAGTTGAGAACTAGATGAAACCCTAAACAAAGTCTAGAATACTTATTATTCGTCAAACTAACACAACTATAGGGGGAAAGTTCATTTAACTCTTCGAGATCTCTTCTTTATTTGGTAAAAGAAACACACACAAAAAATAATAATAATTGGATATTTTTACTAGTGTTGTCTGGTTAAGGAGGCCAAGGAGATGAAGTTGTACTGAAGAAGTTTTGGAATGAACTTATCTTGACAACATAGAAGATAGTGGCTGTGAACAAAGAAAAAAGGAAAGGAAAGGAAGGGAAGGGGTAAGCTAGTGGCCGCTCCTGGTAGCGGCTTCGTAGATGACAAGACGTTCTTACGTTGAAGAATAAGGAAATGTATTGGAAAATATTAGTCTTTAGTTTAACTATACCCCCTATAATCCTATGCAGAGAAAACCACTCAATTATAAAGAAAGCATAATTATTTTATTCAATATATATATATATATATAGAGTTAGTTAGTTAGATCTTTTAACTTTCTCTTTCTTTTTGTATTCTTTTGCTTTTCCTATTACTTCCATGGGAAGCCCTTTTCATTTTCTTTTTCCTTTTGTGAGGTCTTTCTTTTTCTATTGATTATTTATTTCACTACCTTGGAAAAGTTAGTTTCTTATAATTGATAGAAAAATTGAGTTATATAAATTGGTTCAATTGTTTACATTATCAAAGAGGATGATGGCAAGGAATTGATAGAAGAAGCGTGTATTAGGCCTAGGTGGCAAACGTAGTTCCATAAACTCATGAACGATAAAGGAAATAGGAACATTGTGCTCGTGAGTTGAAGAACTCAGAGATACAGAGTGATTTTGGGTTTTGTAGCCGTATCAAGGTTGTGGAGTTTAAGGAGGCAATGCGGAAGATAAGCAGGGGTAAGGCGACTGCCTGACGAGATCCCATTGAAATTTTGGAAGAGCGCTGGTCGGGCTAGCGTAGAGTGACTTACTGATTTGTTTAATGTCATTTTCAAGATGGAGAAGATTCCTGAAGATTGGAGGTGGAGTTTGATGATTCCGTTGTACAAATACAAAGGTGACATCCAGAACTGCAATAACTATAGGGGTATCAAACTGCTGATTTACACTATGAAAGTTTTGGAGAGGGTGGTGGAGAGGAGGTTGAGGAGAAGTGTGTCTATTTTCGAGAATCAGTTCGGATTTATGCCGGAGCGGTCAACTACCGAAGACATTCACCTTGTGCGAAGATTGGTGAAGTAGAATCAGGAGAGGAAAAAGGACTTCCATATGGTGTTCGTTGACCTAGAGAAGCCTACGACAAAGTTACGAGGGAGGTTCTAAGGAGATGTTTGGAGGTTAGCGGTATTCCGGTAGCGTACATTATAGTGATTAAGAATATGTACGAGGGAGCTAAGACTCGGGTGGGGATTGTGGATGGTGACTCGGAGCATTTCCTAGTGGAGATGGGGTTACATCATGGATTAACTTTTAGCCCGTTTTATTTTGCCGTAGCATTAGTTGTGCTAACGTGACAAAAACAAGGGGAGATGCCATGGTGTATGCTTTTTGCTGATGACATAGTATTGATTGACGATACGCAAGGCGGGGTTAACGCTAAGTTGGAGGTTTAGAGGCAGATACTGGAGTCTAAAGATTTCAAGTAGAACAGGTCAAAAATAGAGTACTTGGAGTGCAATTTCAGATGACTAAAGCAGAAGTGAAAGTGAAGATTGATACACAAGTCATCCCCAGAAAGGATAGTTTCAAATATATTGGGTTTATAATCCAAGGCAACGGAAAGATTGACGATGATGTTGCTCATCGGATTGGTACGGCGTAGATGAAATGGAAGCTCACTTATAGGGTTCTCTGTGATAAGAATGTGCCAACAAGACTTAAAGGCAAGTTCTACAGAGTGGTGGTTAGACCGACTATGTTGTATGGAGCAGAGTGTTGGACCGTCAAGAAATCTCATGTCCAGAAGATGAAGGTAGCTGAGATGAGGATGTTGAGATGGATGTGTGGGCATACCAGAAAAGACAAGATTAGGAACGAAGTTATTAGGGAAAAAGTGAGTGTTGCATCGGTGGAGAACAAATTGCGGGAACCGATGCTGAGATGGTTCGAGTACGTGCAGATGAGAGACATAAATGCCCCGGTCAGAAGGTGTGAGAGATTGACCATGGCGGGACTAAGGAAGGGTAGGGGTAGGCCTAAGAAGTATTGGGTTGAGGTGATTAGGCATGATATATTATTGCTCCAGCTTACTAAGGACATGACCTTCGATAGGAAAGGGTGGAGGTCGAGAATTAGAGTGGAAGGGGACAGGTAGTGTCTCTTAGTCTTTCCCGTAGTACTAGTACTATTTTTGTATTTCTCTTATTCTCGTTTCTTTATTACTACATGTTATATCATTTGTGTCTATTGCATTATTGTTGCTATTGCTTGTTACTTTATTTTCACTATTCATTGAGCCGAGGGTCTATCAAAAAATGTTTTTCTGGCTTAACAAGGTAGGGATAAGGTCTGCATATGCATTACCCTCCCTAGACCTCACATGTGAATTACATTGGGTTTGTTGTTGTTGTTTACGTTATCAGAATAAATATCCAATTATAACATAAACTATTACTTAATGTTTATGACAAAAATGTAATTGTGTAATTCGAAATATTTTGTGCATAAAATTTAGTCTCTATAAATAATTCCAGTCAATATCAAAATTAATTCTCCTATTATTTAATGAAATGCTAATACTAGAATCTTAAGACTCAAACTTTTTTTTATATGACTATAGTACTATGATTCTATATGCTATAAATGATTGATTGGCTCCATATTTAGGTTACTAGTTAAGTGTTGAACATCATTCTAGGTGCCGAGACTTGACAAATGTGGAAGTAGGCATTTGTCGGAAGCAATATTTTTACCAAAAGAAATAAAAAATAAAAAATACAAATAAGCGAAAAAATCCTGCTAGTAGGTAAGTTTCTACGAAAGTCGCAAAATCAGACCCATCTCACATATAGGTGAAAGACTATATAAAAGCTAGGCCCAAAATCTTAATTTTTCTTGCACGACTCTCTCCAATGATAAAATGGTGCTCCGTGTAGCTATTCCCCTTTTGAAGAAAGCATACTAAAATTTTAATTTAACAGTATCATTTTTTAACTTTGTCCTAATGATCCTGTCAAAGGAAAAAACAAATAAAAACCGTCTTCAACCTTTAACATTGTATGTGCTTCTAAAAATGATAGAGACTAAGGGTCACTAAACTATATAGAGAATCAGGTTCTCTATTAGTTTCCACAGAACATACACAGCAGCAATTAGTAAATAACACAATAGAGTTTTACGTGAAAAACTCTCAACTCACGGGATTAAAAACCACGATCTACACTCGTAGGATTTCAACTTCACTACTGAGCGAACTTCAGATTACAAACTATTGTAACCTAGGAATTAACCTCTTAATCCCTCACTAACTTGTAATAACTCTATTACAAGTCCCTTTGTAATAACTCTATTACAAAGCTTACAACTCGACTAATTCTAACCAAGACACAAACACAAGGTTTATGGTTTTACAAAAGGTTTCCTACACAATGCTTCTAACTAAGCTAAGTAGGAATTACAAGTAAATCACTTTAACAAACGTGCAACACAACTAAGGACATATAATGACTCAATGCAGGAAACAGGTCCTTCGTTATGTTATTCTCTGTTCTTGACGCCTTGAACGTCACTTTCAAGTTGGCAACACACTTGAGAGGAATCTGATGAATTCTGAAATGTGCAAGTGCAATGTTTTACCTTTGCTTCATGTTAATATTACATAAATGCATCACTTGAATGATGTAAGCATATTTGGTACAAAGGCATTCCCCATAAAGTGACTGATGCACTATTTGCATTATTGCGTGCGTGCTGAGAAACAGTTGCAACCACTTTACAGTTGTGGGGAGTTGACTGGTACAGTCAGCAAGGGAATTGATCTCCATCTATTCCCTCTGTTATTTCTTTGACTCTGAGTGTTGGAACATGTCTCAGACTCGAGACTTGTTGATCTTGAGCACTTTAAGGATGTGGAGCAGGTTCCCCATCTGGTTCTGAACATTAAGTTTGTTAGATCATCAAAACATAACAGGACACATAACATATCAATTTCTCCATTTTTGATGATGACAAACTTGTAATTGAAATTTTCCCTGAGAACGAGAGTACCGTAAATAGTACCAAAAAAAATTATATTCCCCCTGAACCTGTTTCCCCTATGTTCCCCCTCAATTACTTTTCCCCATTTTGGCATCATAAAAAGACTAGTAATAAGCAATAAGCAAAGACGTCTACCAAGCTTAACTCATGCCACATGTGTCCACACAAACATAACTAAAAATATAGTAGAAGAGCAAAGCATGCATAGCAAAAGGACGGGATATACATTAACTTTGAAAATCAACAGGGAGTAGTGTCATTTGTTACATAATTATCCACAAAATAAAACAACAAAAAAGAAGTACCAGCCATTAAACATATCCAAACAGAGGAGACCAAAATAGAGGACATACAACTTGAACTTGACACTGGGAAGGGAACGATTTTAAGGAGCACTGGAAGGGGGAGGCAGAGATGAAGAGGCAAGAGTTCTAAGGGGGGTATACATTCGAGCATTTGCGGCCCCTTGCTCAGTGAGTAACCTCTCCTTCAGGTCCTCAAGCTGTTTCCTGAGATCAGTATTCTCCTTGGTTAGACGGGCAACCTCTGCGCCTTGTGTACTGCTGGAACCAGGTGCCTCCTGGACCTGAATAAGTTGTCCCTCAAGAATAACATTTCGTGCCTTCAACTTCCTTATCTCTTCAGTGGCAATGTTCTAAGATTCAATCAGTTGAGAGATAGTGGAATTGCTGACATTTTTTCTTATCGATGCACTCATACTCTTCTAAGGTGGTCTTGGAGAAGGTCTGCTTGTGAGTACCTACTGTAGCCTTTCTCAAAGGGAATTTGAAGAACTCAAATACTTTGGTGAGTAAAAACCCGTAGGGCAGGCCATTATTACCATCCTTGAAATCTGCAATTTTCTTCATGTGCTCAATCATGATACCCGGCAGATTGATAGTGGAGTATGCATCTAGTGCTTCCATGAGGAACAGGTCTACTCATGACGTAATGGAACGCCTTTCTGCACAAGGGAGCAAAACCTTGTTCACCATCTCGAATAACAACTGGTATACTGGAAAAAGGGCCTTCTTGTGTACCTGTTCCCCCTGTTGTACTGCATCATCCTTCAAAATGGTATTTCTGAAGTTTAAAGAACAAGTCCCCTCAATGGAGGATATTCTGTCAGTAGGCACTCCCAAGATAGTTCCGAACACAGCCTCATCCATCACAAAGTCAACACCATTCACATTCATGCAGATATTGTCATCCTTGACTGTGAAAAAGTCAGCATAAAAATTGTGCACCTCTGCCTCATACACCTTAGGACTCTTATTTGTGAACAAATGTATCCACTGTTGAAAGTCACAGATATTAACTAGTTGGCGCATTCCTGTCATGTCAAGAATATCATGGGCAAATGTTCTACCCCACAGCACCTTCTGGTTTCTCAGATTTTCCATTCCTTCATTCTTGGCCACACCCACCTTACTTCTTGGAAGAACCATGTTCCTTATTGGCACTAGCCTTCCGTTTCACTGATTTTCTCACATTTTTTTCTTTCTTTGCAGATTTCTCAGACACTTTCTCACCAGACTCCTCATCCACTTTCTTACCAGACTCTCCCACTTCAACATTGCCAACCTCTATCACTCTCACAGATGACTCTTTCCCAGATTTTGGAACAATAGGTTTATTAGAGGACTTACGAATTAAAGGACTGGGTTCCTCATTCACCTCGTCATCAACGTCAAAAACAAGTGTTGTAGGTGCTACCTCTTCATGTACTAACTTTCCACCCTTCACCAACCTTCTTCTCTTCTTTTCTTTCTTATTTTTCTTCAGATCTAACTCAAGAGCTTCCTTCTTTTGCAGCCTAGTAGTAGGTATTTTAGGAGTGGGCATTTTGGGAGTTGCCCTTCTACTCATAGCACTAATAAAGTTTGCAAAAGCCACATTGTCATAGTCCTCTTCACTACCCTCATTCTCTTTCTCAGACAGAGATCTCATCTCATAAGCGACAATGGTCAATGGCTTAGCATAGAAATGATGAGAGAGAGCGGGATCAGTACTGACCTGGGGTTCTTTTGAAGAACAGGGGGTTTCATCCCAAGTAGGAGCAGAGGGCTCTCCTTGGGCGGAGGGATCAGGTCCCTCATGTGGTTCCCTAGTAGTACTTTCAGGTGCAAGATTTTCGACAGGCACCAGTTCCCTACCCTCTTCTTGTAGACTATCACCTTTCCCCTGAGACCCATTGGTTTCAGACACACTTTCATAACCACCAACCAAATATCTCTCAATAGCTATTGACAACATATTCTCTATGGCCTCTTGTTCTTTCAACCCTAAAGTAAACTCAGAAGGCACATGAAGAATATTACATATAAAATCGGCAACATTCAAATCGAGACCTGGGGTAGTCATCGCTGATTCATCACCAGTACGAACCACACCTTGTTGTGCCTCGGAACTCTCTTCCAAACACAGACTGGAGACTTCTTGATTTTCTTCTCCCTCTATTGTTTCTCCCTCAGCCATTTTTTTTGGCGAGGCAGAAGGAGAGGTCGTAGCCATAAACCTCTTGGGATTTGAAGTTTTGCGACTCCGATGAGAACCAGAACTTGATTGGGTTGGAGAAGAGGCAGTGGGTGGTTGGTAATCTTGCTTAGGGATTGGACTGAGTGGCATAGGGTACTTAGACTCTATCACCGGTGTTTCAAGAGATGAAGACACAGTGGGGATGATACTGGGAATATTTGAGGCTTCGAGATTCTCAGACATTATGGAGTATAGTGAGAGTTTATGGAAGAAGTGAGTGTTTGGTTGTTGGGAGAAAAGGGAATTTTTGGCTTTTGATGTGAATAGTTATGAGAGTGATAGCTTTTGGGTTTATCTAAAAGGGGTGAGGGACCGGTTAGGAAAGGGCATTGATTTTCTAGGTAGGCGGGTCATTTCGTAACGGGTAGGACGCTTGGGTTCTAAAAAGGGATAAAAGGAGATATTGACATTTTAATCACGTGGCACCTTTTTAACCATTTAAAAATTATGCATGAGAGTACAAAAGAACTACTAACCTGTGTCAAAGGAACCAGGTTCTCTGACAGATTTTGTAAATATGAGCCTCATCCTTTTACCAAAGTGCAATACCATTAGTTCCTTGTTTGCTCTGTAATCGCCATGCTGTCTACCTGTAACGGTATAAAAATGAGTTAGACCTTGTTAGAAAATACTTTTTAGCTATTTTACATGTTCATTTCTTTCATAGATAATCATCGAGGGACCAGGTTCTCAGCTTGATTTTATCAACCCAAGTGCCAGACGATTCTTTTCAAAGTGCTCTCTGCTCAGTGCTTTGGTAAAAATGTCTGTAATTTGATCTTCTGTGCTGCAAAACTTCATGCAGATAAGCCCTTTTTCAATATTGTCTTTGAGAAAATGATGCCGCACATCAATGTGCTTTGTTCTCTTATGCTAAACTGGGTTCTTTGCCATGTTGAGAGCACTGGTGTTATCACACAGTAATGGCACATAATCAAAAAATACGCCAAAATCTTCTAACTGCTGCTTGATCCAAAATAATTGAGCACAGGAAGAGGCAGCTGCCACATACTCAGCTTCTGCAGTTGAAAGAGCCACTGAGTGTTGTTTTCTTGTACCCCATAAAATTAGACATGATCCCAGAAAGTGTGCCATGCCAGAAGTGCTTTCCTATCCACCAGATAACCAGCATAATCAGCGTCAGCATACCCAATCAAGTCGAAATTGTCTTCTGAGGGATAGTAGAGAACTCCTGCGTTCCTTTTAGATACCTCAGGATTCTCTTGGCAGCCTTCAGATGAGATTCCATTGGATTTGATTGAAACCTGGCACATAGTCCCACACTAAAAATGATATCTGGTCTGCTTGTTGTGAGATACAAGAGTGACCCAATAATGCCTCTATACATGGTCTCGTTCACAGGGGAACCAGGTTCATCCATGTCCAGACGAGTGGCAGTGGCAATAAAAGTATCAATGATTTTTTAGCTTTCATTTCAAATCTCTTCAGAAGCTCTTTGATGTACTTATGTTGATTTATTATTGTGCCCTTAGGAGTTTGCATGACTTGCAGGCCCAAGAAGAAATTCAACTCCCCATCATGCTCATTTCAAGCTCATTTCCCATGAGCTTTTCAAACTCCTCACACGGAGAATCATTTGTTGCACCAAAGATGATGTCGTCAACATAAACTTGCACAATGAGCGGGTTCCTCCCCCGTTTATTTAGAAATAAGGTGTTGTCAATTTTTCCTCTTGTAAAGCTATCTTATAGGAGAAAATTTGACAACCTTTCATACCTTGCATGAGGAGCCTGCTTCAGCTCATATAAAGCTTTGTCAAGCTTAAAAATATGCTCAGGATGCTCATGACATTCGAAGCCAAGCGGTTGCTTGACGAAGACTTCTTCTTTTAGAAAATCATTCAGAAATGCATTTTAACATCCTTTTGGAACAATTTGAATTCCATATGAGATGCAAAGGCAATGAGAATTCTGATGGCTTCCATTCGAGCAGCTAGAGCAAAAAATTTATTATAGTCGATCCCTTCTTCTTGATTGTAGCCTTGAACTACTAATCTTGCCTTGTTCCTTGTTGTGTTCCCAAACTTCTCAAGCTTATTTCTGAATACCCACCTCGTTCCTATGATAGTTCTGTCAGTAGGTTGAGGGACCAGGTGTCACACGCTATTCCTCTCAAATTGATGGAGTTCATCTTGCATGGCAGTAATCCAGTCAGCAACTTTCAATGCTTCCTTGATATTTTTAGGCTTAATTTGAGAGAGAAAGGCTGAGAAGGCAAGTGAGTGTCTTGACTTTGATCTAGTTTGAATCCCTAAGTCAAGAGGAGTGATCACATTCTGAAGAGGGTGTGAACTTTTGTGCTTCCAGTTAGACACCTGAAACTCATTGTGAGAGGGTCCAGGTTCTTCTAAATGTGACCCATTGTTGATTTGAGTCCTGCTTCTCTACTCAATATCTGGGGTTCCTTGCACAGCATCAATGACTATGTTCTCAGCTTCAGTTGTTGTGATGGGGGAACCAGGTTACTCTGCATCAGCTGGAGATACATCTGCATTATCATCATTTGATTCCTTGACATGACTCATCATGTCATCCTTTCCATTTGTCATATAAATGACTTCACCGGGAACTGTTGACTGCTCTACTTCTTGATCAATCTTATCATGTGAATCTTTCTCACATAGGTGGTGTGATTCATCAAAGATCATATGTATGCTTTCCTCAACACATTGAGTTCTTTTGTTGTAGACTTTGTAAGCTTTGCTTTGTGATGAATAGCCCAGAAAGATTTCTTCATCACTTTTAGCATCAAATTTTCCAAGTGCTTCTTTGCCATTGTTGAGGACAAAATATTTGCAGCCAAATGTCCTTAAATGTGTTAGCTTGGGTTTCCTCCTGTTCAGCAGTTCATACGGAGTTTTGTTCAGAAGGGACCTGATGATGCACCTGTTCACCAAGTAGCATGCAGTGTTAACTACTTCTGCCCAGAAGCTTTTTGCAATACCACTGTCAATCAACATTGTCCTTGCTATGTCTTCAAGAGTCCTATTTTTCCTCTCTACAATATCATTTTGTTAAGGTGTTCGTAGAGCTGAAAAATTGTGACTTATGTCATTTTCAGCACAGAATTCATCAAAATTTGCATTGTCAAACTCTGCGTCATGGTCAGATCTTATACACACAACATTATAGCTCATCTTCACCTGGATTTTCTTTACAAATGCAGCAAACACTGGAAAAGTTTCATCCTTGGTTTTGAGGAACAATGTCCAGGTGAATCTAGAATAGTCGTCCACTATAACAAAAATGTACTTCTTTCCTCCTCTACTTGGCACCCTCATAGGCCCACATAGATCCATATGGAGAAGATCAAGTGACCTTGAGGTGATGACCTCCTTTTTGGGATTGAAGGAGGACCTGATTTGCTTTTCTTTTGCACATGCATCACACACCTTGTGATCTTTGAAGCTTGACTTAGGCAGGCCACGAACCAGGTCCTTCCTAACCAAATTGTTCAGCAATGTAAAGCTTGCATGACCTAATCTTCTGTGCCATAGTTCAACATCATCATCAACAGCACTCAGACAAGTAAGATCCCCATTTTGCAAGGACTCAAAATCAGCAACATAGATGTTTTTGTATCTTTTTTCCATCAAGACCACTTCATCGGTCATAAGATTTGTGACTGTGCAGACTTTTGACACAAATTACACTTTATTTCCTTTGTCGCATATTTGGGAAACACTCAGTAGGCTATATTTCAAGCCATTCACATAGTACATATTTTTAATTGAGTGAGTGAGTGACTTCCCAATTCTTCCTACTCCCAGAATGTATCCCTTTTTGCCATTGCCAAAGGACACACTCCCTCCTTGTAGGGCTTTGAGTGAAAGGAAATTATCGATGTTTCCCATCATGTGCTTAGAACAGCCACTATTCATGTACCATTTTGGTTGTTTCCTTTCACTGCTCCCTGCACAAGAGAATCAAGGATTAGACTTAGGAACCCAAATAAGTTTGGGTCCCTTGTAGTGAGGAAAACGGAAAATTAAACTTCGTTTTATCCAGGTAGGCAATACACGTTTTTTAACGGAGGGACCAAGTTCCTTAGCAGTAGTTATCTTTTCAATAAAAACCTTATTTTTTCTGTTGGGCCTGAATTCTAGCCTTACAGTTTTCTTTAAAGTAACCAGTGTTGCCACAATGAGTGCAAAGCTAGTTATCAGGGACAGTAACATACTTGCTATGTGGATTGTAGGGAGTCTTTTCCTTTTGTAACCCGACTCCCTGTCTGTTCCCACCATTGCTTGTATACATGGCAGCAATTGTTTCAGAGGACCAGGTCCACTTTAGAGATTTTTTCAGGTCATTTTTAACTCTGCCTAGATCTTCTTGAAGCTGTCTGTTTCTTTCAAGTTCAACACACAGACTAGATTTCACAGATTTGAGTTCAATTTCAAGCTCAATGTGTGCCTCACTTGCAACTTCCTTTCCCTTTTGGACAATCCCAGAACAGTTTCCCTTTTTTAATTCCTCTATTGTTTCTTTTAGGTATATGAATACTACCAACAAGTCATCTCTCTCGTTTTCTATGTCCTCACCTTTTTTAATCAGAACACTCTTTTCTCTCATTTGATCCTCGATGGTTTTTTTAGGTCAACTACTACGATTACCAAATCATCTCTCTCATTTTCTACCTCTCCTAGCTCAATAGTTAAAATATTTTTATCATTTATAAGATTATGATAAGCATCAATTAAAATATTTTCCAAAGATATAAGCTTTTTCTGAGAGTGAGAATTCAGATTTCTTTGAACGTCTAGAAAGTTTAGCTCATCATCATCAGATTTTGCAATCAGGGCAAAGATAGAATCATAGTCAGCTGCTGCACTTTCAACTGCCATCATGGAACTGTCACCTTGTTCATCATCTTCTCCAGATTCGCTGGAAGAGTCTCCCCATGCAGCAAGAGCTTGTTTCATAACATTATCAGTGGTATCTTTTCTCTTGAATCTTTTGTTAGGAACCGGGTTCCTTTTGACTGCTTTGTCTGTGTTGTGCTTGTACTGATCTTGCTTGAGTAGAGGACAATCCTTGATGAAATGACCTGGCTTCCCGCACTTATGACATAAGCCATACCCTCTTGGCTTGCTGGAGCTGCCCCTTTTTGGAATGCCTCCATTTCTGCGAACCATCTTCTGAAATCTCTTTGTCAAGTAAGCCATATCAGCATCCTCACAACTTGATTCATTGTTGTCTATCTTGAGGACCAGATTCTTCTCCCTTTTGGGATCTCTTCTCTCATGATCTTTTTTTCTTCTTCTTCATTTCATAAGTTTTCAAATTACCAATGAGTTCATCAATGGTCAGCTTTTGTAGATCCTTTGCCCACGTGATAGCATTTACTTTGCTTTTCCAAGAACTAGGTAGTACGCTGAGTATTTTCCTGATAAGTTTGTTCCTTAGAATAGTTTCTCCGAGAGAATGGAGCTCATTGATGATGGAGGTGAAACAAGTGTGCATGTCCTGAATGGACTCATCGTCCTTCATCCTGAAGAGTTCATACTCAGTGGTTAGCATATCAATCTTCGACTGCTTGACTTGAGTTGTCCCTTCATGTGTTGTTTGGAGAGCTTCCCAGATCTGCTTGGCAGATTGACATGCGAAAATCTTGTTGTATTCGTCTGGCCCAATACCACAGACGAGGATCTTTTTTGCTCGAAAGTTCTTCTCTATAGCCTTGCGGTCAGCATCGTTGTACTCCTTCCTAGTCTTGGGAACTGTCACCGCTGATTCCCCAATGGTCTTCATAGGAACGAAGGGACCATCGCAAATACAATCCTAGAGCAGATAACATCCCAGAGCTCTGAATCTTCATCATGCATCCATGTCTTCCACCATCCGTAGTATTGGCCATTAAATCTTGGTGGTCTGTAGGTAGATTGACCTTCTTCAAAGTTTGGTGGAGCAGCCATGAGGATCCTTTCTAGGTGTTAGCCTGATAGAAAGAAACCGCTCTAATACCAATTGATAGAAACTAAGGTCCACCAAACTATATAAAGAACCAAGTTCTCTATTAGTTCTCACAGAATACACACACACACACACACACACACACACACACACACACACACACACACACACACACACACACACACACACACACACACACCAGTAAATAAATAACACAATAGAGTTTTACGTGAAAAACTCCCAGCTCACGAGATTAAAAACCACGACCTACACTCGTAGGATTTCAACTTCAGTCTGAGCAAACTTTAGATTACAAACTATTGTAACCTAGGAATTAACCTCTTAATCCCTCACTAACTTGCAATAACTCTATTACAAGCCCATTTGTAATAACTCTATTACAAAGCTTACAACTCGACTAACTCTAACCAAGACACAAACACAAGGCTTATGGTTTTACAAAAGGTTTCCTACACAATACTTCTAACTAAGCTAAGTAGGAATTACAAGTAAATCACTTTAACAAAGGTGCAATACAATTAAGGACATATAATGATTCAATGCAGGAAAGAAAGAAAGAGAAGAGAAGAAAACGGGGAAAATAAAAAAGAAAAAAGGAATTTTTTAGAAAGGGTTAGTATTACATTAAATACAACTAATTAAGTGTAATTAAATGTAACAACCAATAAAGAAATGACATCTATATAATTTAAGCATATTTTAATATTTTTCATCTTCCCACTCGCTTTGAGTGACGTGAACCCACCTTCTCTGTCACCTCATCTTTGAAGGAGATATTAATTTCACTATTGATAAGAATAGGATGGTATTAGAACGCCCGTAAAGGTTGATTCTGAAACTAACTTTTCGGGGCAAGTACAAGGTGCAACTTATGTATTTTTCCTATTTATAATATAAACATTATAAATTTAAATATTTATTTTAAACTTAATGAAAAAATTTAAAATCTTACAAATATTATTACATATTTAAAATCACAAGTTTTAAAAGTCTTATAGGTTATAATCACACAAACACACTGACATTATAAATTTTAAAATTTACAGTTTTTAAATTTATTAATTTTTTTCTTTAAGTTCCTCGTATAAATTGAAACACCAACAGGTAGGTACGGGTTCGCGCAATTCACATTTCATATGTTAGCTTGTGTGTCCCATGTGATCCAAGCACGCTATATAATTTGGAAATTCCTTTTAACATTTTGAGTGTAATATAAATAATTTATACTATGACTTTGTTCAATAATTAAGAATTTGGTGACCTAGCATATATATTTTCATGTTCATATGCCAAAAGTTCCTAGACTTTAAACAGTTTCGTAATTTTTTGCTTTTGAAATTTATGTTATTTCTGCATTTTTACAAGAAAATTCAACGATAAACAGTAGAAAAGGCAGTGACCACTGTGTTTCACTCTCATCTTTGTTTTTCTCTGTTGCATGAGTCTCTAAAACTCAGGGAAAACACTCAGCTGGGATAATAGCAGAGAGTACTGTTAGTGATAGCACAGATTTGCAGAAGAGCACATGCACTAGCTTAACATGGAGTCAGACTTTAGTTATTCAACTTTCACCTTGACTGCTGACAGCTCCCAACTCAGTGGAGGAGCGGCCGAACCGAATAGTTTTATTCCAAATACTATATTTGCTTAAAATATTAATTAAATTATATACAAATTATTAATTTTGAATCAAGTTGCTTAGAAGAACAATAATTCTGAACTCATAAACCTTCAAATCCTGGCTCCGTCTCTGTACCAACTGAGTTCTTCTCAATGTGGCATAGAGTCGAAGGGACACGTACGATATTAAACTTAAACCACTAGTTATCAATATATGTGTATTATCGTATGTGTATATCTTATTTTTAAACTAGTGAATTAAAATCTTCACAATTATAATTTCAGTAACTTATTGATCATAAACTTAACGACCCCTTGGAGACCGGAAGATGGGAAAGAGAGACAAGAATGACATATAAACGCTGGATTGATTAGGTTTCCATCCTGTTCGCTGTGGGGGTAGGAAACTGACTTTTCATATAGCTGCCGCGAAACCCCCACCACTCCACAAATTAAAGGCAAATCTAGGTGTATGTTTATTACTGTATACTAATAGTGTACAAATCTTTTACACAAATAGGCTAAGATAATTTACGGTAACATAAATTCAATCCTTCCCAAAAAAAATGAACTTTTCGAATTTTAAAAGTCAATTTTTTAAAATTTTAATTGCAAATTTTGACATAGAATTCTAAAGTTTTTTTAAACAAAATTTATAGGAAAAATGACACTGTATAATCGCTCTCAAAATAATATATATATATATATATTTTTATATATATATATATATATATATATATATATATATATATATATATATATATATATATACAAAAATTAAACAAATTTTATCGACTACTGAATATAAATAGTTTCTGGCGCGACCTAGAAGTGATAATACCCCAAATTTATATATTCAAAAACTATATTAAAAATATTATATGTCTAGCCCACTAGTAATCCTGTCCACTTTGGGCTCAGGCTCGCACGACTTTAAAACCCGTCACTAGGGTCTAAGTCTTGTTTACCGATGAGATTTTACCCTACCGTCGTTCAAGGTTGCACGCGGAGTGGTTCTGATACCACATGTAACAGCACAACCCCTAATGATATGGTCCGCTTAGGGCACAAGTTTATACGACTTTAAAATGCGTCACTAGAGTCTAAGACTTGTTTACTTATATACCTAGCATTTCTCTCGTGTTTTGTCGATGTACAACTTGTCTAAAGTGTCGCACTATAAGTCACAATAATTAACAATTTAAAATATTTAAAGGCATATAAACATACTGCAGTCGAAAAAATAACTTGTTTGACTCTCGAAATTTAAAAATTATTACTATTTTTTTGGGACGAGAGAAATACTTTTCTATAATAGTGTAAAATCAATGGCACTGTTAATATGTATGAAAGTTAAATAGAGAGAGACAGAATTAAACTCACACAACATATAATTATGTCACACTCCATTCCTAATTCAGCAGGAAGAAGTGGAATTTCAGCAGAAAGATAGAAAGATGGGGAGTTAGGAATGACTAAACAGAGAACACAAACTGACGACTGACTGAGGATTTTGTATCTTTTGGGGACTGTATACACTATTTGAGGACAGTGAGTGAGTTACTGGGAAATTCTGACTACGATTCGCCCGTAAGTCTCGCGCTACAAACCAGAAAGGGACCTCAATTCGACTACTGTTTGTGGCCCCCCAAACAGTTCCTTAGGTCCTGCCCAACACAAACCACTTTATCATCTTTCTCTTCTCACTCAACTTTTTCCGTTAACTATTAACGTAAATGTAAATAAATCTCCACTCTTTAAACTTAACAGTTTAATCGTCACATGTTTTTAGTGCCTAACCAATTTTTTCTAACAAACAGATTAAAAATTTGCAAAAATGTTACTATATAGTTAGCAGCTCGTTTTATGTAGAGGGATTTCAATAATTTATATATATACAAAAAAAATTATTTTTACTCTAAGCATCTTTTTCATTTTCTATGTCACTCATTATCATGTTAGGAGTGTGTGAACAAAGTCACATCGAAAAGTAGAAAAGAAAAATAAGCTAACTATAAGGAGTTGTATTCTTTTACTAGTGTGAGGCTTTTCGAAAAAATCATGCGGGCTTTGTCCAAAGCGGACAATATCACATCATATTAAGAGTATTTTTGAGCGGTTCTAGCCCAACGTATCAAAGAATGAATCTTCGTATATTTGACCCATAAAAAAGAATTAAATATACCTATTAAGAAGATAAAATTAAGTAAGTAAAAATATGTTATTTTTAATAATTTAAAATTTTAATTGAAATGATCACATTAATTAAACAAGCCTAATGCATGAACATTGGATGAGAGCTTTTATTTTAAAAAGCAGCAAAAAGACAATTAAACCAACTCCAATCAATATCATTTCTAATTCTGAAGTCAAGTAAAGTTTGTCCCGTACATGTTGATTAATGACAGTTTTCAATAAATAATTAATCACTGTGGAAATTAAATTACTACTCCTACTAATCACCTATCAGCAACAGTTCACAAACCTTTTCATTGGGGAACATTATATACTGTTTGACTAATCATATGATGTTAATTAAAGACTAGAAATTTAATGATCAGATAACAACTAGGTTTAATTAATATATTTGTGGGATAATGATAGGTTAATTTAACAATCAAATAAAAATAAATAGAATCCTAGGAGATAATATGCTTCGTACATATATGGTTCATGCATTTGTACTACAAGCAACGTGGATTAGCGTGGTTCACACATAATTATACTTTTACTAAGCAAGCTGGATAGATTTCATTTATCATCATACTCCTTTCCTACAGCTGCTTCAGCATTATTTGCTTTTATTAACAATAAGCTCACCCAACTGATAGGAGAGCTACATCATTTGCTAGGTTTACGCAAAGCTTAAGCATCACTCTTTCCATCTCATAATCCACATTGAAGTCCCCTTTTTTGTTTCCCAATTGGTGTCTTGATATGTGTATCGGGGATTTGATTAATCCGAATTTGTGAATAATAAAATTTATTAAAAGTTAAGTGTTTCATATTAGAATTTTATTCATTTACATCGCTCGAACATCAGACATCTAGTTAATAGTGAAGGAAACATATCTATCTCATCACAACATTTAATTTGGTAGTGCTAATATTACTCATACATGGACAATAAAATAAGACTTGGACCTACCCGAAAACCACGTAATTAAAAGGTTTATGTTAACCTAATCATGTTAAAATTTTCTCAACTTTTTAACCATTAAAAAGATAATCAATCTTCTACTTTTAACCATCAAAAAGGATAAATAATCTTCGCTTTTAGGTAGCATAGGCTCACTAAACAAAGTAAATTAATTTGCATGTCAATCGATGACAAAGGCGTTCAACGAAGGACAATGTTACCTTTCTCCTCGCTTTGCGACCTTTATGGAAAATATTTAATATTAATAAACACTTTAATTAAGTAAAGGTTACGAAAACAATAATGATCTCTACCATTTATTTCGTTTTCTATTTTTTTACACCAAAATAGCTCGACATTCTAAAACAACCTGTCTAATCAATGTCCTTTCCATGAAAATTAAAATTATTCGGCTCTTAAGAAGTAGTAATTGTGAAAATTCATAATAGTAACGCTTTTGCAGTACACATAGGAAGTGCATTATTATAACTAAGCGGCCCTAATGATAGCAAGTATTCCCAAACTATTAAGTATTAGGAAATCAGTCTCATGAATAAGCAATTCAAATACTAGTAAATTAAGGTTTAATAATGGCAAAACATCTCTAGACCTTGTGCTTGAAAGGAAAAATTTCTTAATATAACAAGTTTAAAAATGTAAAGAAATAATTTTGAATTTTAAAATTTTAAATTAGAGGACCTTTTACAATATATCAAAATTTTTATTTAAATCATAATGACATAAAATATAATATTAATTTAAAATTTACTAGATATAAAAAAGGTATATTTTTTAAATAGATTAAAAGAAAAAATACACAAATAAACTAGAACGTAGGGATAAAATTTTTAAGGAAGATAAAAAATCTCAGTTGGTTGGTATAATGAAGTTTTATCTTATTAGCAAGGATTCAATTTCCACATTATATTCCCTTCACTCATTTCCCCTTCCCTTCTCCTGTGAAGTAAAATAATAAAATAATAAATTAATAAAGATAAATAAGGGAGACATGTGAAGCTCAAACTCAGAAATCTGGTACACCGTTTTAATAAAAGGTTGTATTATAATACGTTTTACTGCTCCAAACTTAAAGCCATTCTTGGTTAAGTTTCATATGGTTGAGCCATTCTGATTCTGGACAGAAACCTTTGTCAGTCCATCGCGTCCTATCAACAGAAACCTTTGTCAGTCCCCACCCATCTTCACCACCTACCCTGCTACATAAGTCAAAAAGAAAAAACACAAACCAAACCACAAAAAATAAAAATTGCTTTCTCTTCCTTGGGTCATATTCTATAATGTAATTTATATATTTTATACATTTAACTCTTTTTTGGAAAAAATAAACTTTTAAAATTTTGCTACTTTAAAGATAATTATATACCTTTTTTGGGTAACTGATAACTATTTACCTAATATGTAAAAAGCTGGCATAAATCACAAATAATTTTATGGAAAAGAATTTTTATTTTGTCACTTGATCTCATTTTGAAGTTGTTTTCTTGTGAGCAAGAAGGTTAGCATAGAAGCAGTTAATTCTTTTAGTGAACTCAACAGCATATTGTAAGAGTTACTTTAAATTCTGCAATATTTTCATTAATTTATAACGGCCTTTATACTTTTTGATGGAAGATGAATCTATCATATGTGGGATGAAATTATGTTTTTGGGCAATCTGTTTGACCCAAAATTTAGATCTAAGTTTAAAAATTAGATTTAATAAAATAGAGTTAATCTTAGTCGATATTAATATCCAAAAGATATATTAACCGATTTTGTAACGGGATATCACGAATATTATTTAAGTAGCAATGAATGGCGACAATAGTGCTATATTCAATGATCCAAAAAATAATGAAAGTGACATTAAATAATAATAAATAGTAATGAATGATATTTATGTAAATAAAAGTATGCGAGTCACCCGAAAAGGGTGAGATTAATAAATGATTGATAAGCCTTTGAATATTCGGATTCTCTTTGGATCGTGGGAGAAAAGTTGGCTAAAGATCCGAAGAAAAGGTGTATTTGGTATGATATAGCAAAAATCTTCAAAGAATGTCAATGTGTTATTTTTTACAATGAGTGTCGAATCTCTCCTATAGCTACATATCTTTCTATTTATATGGGCACATGGGCCACAAAAAATCCTAATAGTACGGATTCGAGGAATATTCATTGAAATATTCTCTTTAAAATCTTATTTCTAAAACTAGTCTTTACTACTCTGCTAAAGGGAGTACTCGTCCTCGACCTCGCCTTCATCCTTCGTTGACATCAAATTGATGACACGTGGCGGCCTTTGAATGTGGGACCCATCTAAAAGAAATAAAGAAAAAGTTAGAAAAAGTTGCAAGTTGGGTTGCTGGAAAAAGATTAGCAAGTTGGGCGGCTAAGTCACAAAAATGTATTTCAACCGATGGCAATTTGCACTGCAAATTACAAAGAATAAATGTGATTGGTCTAATGGTAGGCAAGTTTTTTCTATAAATAGGAGGCTTCATTTCTCTTTTGAAACACACCAAAAATAAAGAGAAGCTAAGTAGAAAGCAAAGTAGTGAGAGTAATCCACAGATTGTTGTCTGTGAGATAAATAGTGAGTGGCAGTATTATTGTAGTGATGTGTTTTAAAATAAAGAGTGTTATTTCTTTCGAAGTTGTAGTAGTCTCTTGACACTACTAAGTTGTAATATTATAGTGATAATATTGCTCCGTTCGGGTATTGTATTTTGCCCCGTTAAAAAATTTAGTATTATTGTTACTCTCTTGTGTTATTATTGTTTGCTGTGGATATTATTTCTAGGCGGGATATATTTATTTTCCCAACAATATGGTATCAGAGCCATGAAAAATAATGGTACGCTATCTTTTCAGTACTCCCGTCTCACAAAAGATAATTATGAGAAATTATGTCTACGTATGAAAGCCATTCTTGGCTCTCAGGATGTATGGGAAATCGTAGACAGAGAGTATGCAAAACCCGATAATGAGGAAGCTCTGCCTCAAAATGAAAAAAAAAGGTTTTGGTAAAGACGAGGAAGAAGAATCAACAAGCCCTCACGCTCATCCATCAATGTTTGGATGATGCTATATTTGAGAAGGTGGTAGATGCTACCACCTCAAAGGAAGCTTCGGGGATTTTACAAAATTCTCTTCAAGGAATTGACAAGGTAAGAAAGGTAAAACTTTAAATTCTAAGGGCTGATTTTGAAGTTTTAAAAATGAAAGAATGCGAATGCATTTCGAATTATTGTTCAAAAGTAAAGGATGTTGTAAATCAACTATGAAGATATGGGGAGGACATAGAAGATGTCCGTGTGGTAGAAAAGATCCTTCGCACTTTAACACCTAAATTTGATTTGGTAGTGTGTGCTATTGGGGAGTCTAAAGATTTAGACTCTTTGATGGTAGAGCAATTGGAGGGCTCTTTACATGCCCACGAAGAAAAGATCAAAAAGAGACAAGAAGTGCTATTGGAGCAACTTCTTAAAACCCAGGCATCCTTCAAGGATTATGGAGATGAAAAGAGCTATCGAGGGAATGGACGGGAATGAGGTCGTGGCGGTCATGGAAGAGGAAGAAGTAACGGTAACAACTTCAACAATGAAGTTAAAATCCACCAGACATTCAGAGGTCGTGGTCGTGGACATAGAAAAGGAAGAGGACGTGGCTATTACCAAGAAAATAATGGACAAAAGTATGACAAATCAAAAATTGAGTATTATAATTGTCATACATTTGACCATTACTCTTGGGAATGTCGTAGCAATGTTGAAGAAAAAGCTAACCGTGTTGACGACAAGAAAGAAGAAGTTGAGTCAACGTTATTGATGGCACTCAAGGAAGAAGACAAGGATGATTGCAGCTCGTGGTATTTGGACAATGGAGAAAGCAATCATATATGTGGATGCAAAGAGAAGTTTGTGGAGATCAATAAAACGGTGAGAGGTAATGTGTCCTTTAGAGATACCTCAAAGATTCAAATCGAAGGAATAGGTACGATTATGATCTTCTGTAAAAATGGTGACCACAAGTTAATTCAAGATGTTTATTATGTCCCTAAACTAAAAAGTAATATTTTGAGTTTGGGCCAACTTCTTGAAAAGAAATATGACATCCACATGAAAAATATTCATCTTTGGCTTAGAGATTCAAGTGAAATTTTAATTGCTAAAGTGCATACGGCTAAGAATAGATTATTCTCTCTGAATCTTAAGACAATTGATGCAAAGTGTTTGAAGGCTAATGTGCAAGATGAATTATGGTATTGGCACATGCGATTTGGGCACTTGAATTTTGAAGCGCTCAAAACAATGGGAGAAAAGAACATGGTGCATGGGATACCATCAATCAACCATCCCAATCAATTGTGTGAAGCTTGTTTTCTTGGAAAACATGCAAGGAGGAGTATTCCAAAGGAGTCCATGTCAAGATCAACCAAACCGCTCCAGCTTCTTCACACTGATGTGTGTGGGCCAATCAATCCACCTTTCTTTGGAAAAAGTAAATACTTTCTACTCTTCATTGATGACTTTAGTAGAAAGATTTGGGTTTATTTCTTGAATCAAAAATCTGAAGCTTTTGCTGCTTTTAAAAATTTCAAAGTACTTGTAAAAAAAGAAAGTGTCTATGAAATAAAAGCTTTAAGGTCCAATAGAGAAGGCGAATTCACTTCAAAAGAATTTAATGACTTTTGTCAATCTCATGGAATTCATCGGCCTCTAACGGTGACTTATTCACCCTAACAAAATAGAGTTGTAGAGAGAAAGAATCGAACGATTCTTAATATGGCTAGATGTATGTTAAAAGATAAAAGTATACCCAGGGAATTTTGGGCAGAAGCTATATCTTGTGCAGTTTATTTGAACAACAGGTCTCCAACCAAGAATATTAGAGATCAACCCCCTCAAGAATCATAGAGTGGAAGAAAGCCAAGTGTCAAGCACTTGAGAATCTTTGAGAGCATAACCTATGCTCATGTGCCATATCAAGGGAGAGCGAAGCTTGACGATCGAAGTGTCAAGCATGTGTTTGTTTGCTATGATACGAGTTCAAAAAGCTACAAGCTATACAACCCAAGTAGCGGCAAGATGGTGGTGAGTCGTGATGTTGAATTTGATGAAGAATTGGCATGGAATTGGAAAGCTCAGGAAGAAACTTATATGATTTTTTTCTATACTTTGGCGATGAAGAAGAACCAGAGACCATGAAACTTGTGCATGATACAACTCCACCTCCTTCTCCAACCAATGTTGCATCTACTTCTTATCAACAAAGTTCAAATGAGCAGTCGCAAAGGACAAGGAGCATTCAAGAGCTCTATGATGGCACAGAAGAAGTTACTAATTTGATTTTTTATATTGTCTCTTTGCTGATAGTGAACCAATAAACTTTGATGAAGTTGTTATAGAAAAAGGTGGAAACAAGCGATGGAGGAGGAGATCAAGTCAATAGAGAAGAACAACACTTGGGAGTTAATAACTCTTCCCAAGGGTCATCGTGCAATTGGAGTAAAATAGGTATACAAGACAAAGAAGAATGCTGATGGAGATGTGGAGAGATACAAGGCACAACTTGTGGCTAAAGGCTACAAGCAAAGGCAAGGCATTGACTATGAAGAAGTTTATGCACATGTTGACCGCATGGAGACCATTCGTTTGGTGATCTCTTTGGCGGCGCAAATGAAGTGGAAGATCCATCAACTAGACGTCAAGTCAGCCTTTTTGAATGGCTATCTTGAAGAAGAAGTCTATGTTGAATAACCATTGGGCTTTATGGTCAAAAACCATGAAGATAAAGTGTTGCAGTTGAAAAAAGCTTTATATGGATTAAAGCAAGCTCCATGCGTATGGAGTAGTTGCATCGACAAAAATTTTCAAGACAATGGGTTTACTCGTTGTCTCCATAGCTATGCTCTTTACCTTAAAGTTTATACTAATGGAGATATCTTGCTTGTTTGTTTTTATGTTGATGTTCTTATTTTCACGGGTAATAACCCAAGTTTGTTTGAAGCTTTTAAGAAAGATATGTCCCGTGAGTTCGAGATGACAGACGTAGAGCTTATGTCATAGTACCTGGGCCTAGAAGTGAAGCAGATGGATGATGGAATTTTCATCTCTCAAGAAAGCTATACGAATGAGATCTTGAAGAAGTTAACATGCTCGACTGCAACCTCGTGAACACATCGATGGAGAGTGGGATAAAATTGTCCAAGTTTGATGAAGGAGAAAATATTGATCCCACATTTTTCAAAAGTCTTGCGGGAAGTTTGAGATACTTGACTTGTACCAGGCCGGATATACTCTTTGCAGTTGGAGTAGTAAATCGCTTCATGGAAGCTCCTACCTCCACCCATTTGAAAGTCACTAGAAGAATTCTTCGTTACCTAAAAGGTACGATTGACTTTGGGCTATTTTATTCTTGTTCTAGTGATTTCAACCTTATGGGATTTTGTGATAGTGATTATGCGGGAGATATTAATGATAGAAAAAGCACAACTGGTTTTGTATTTTTCTTGGGTGATTCTGTTATTTCTTGGAGTTCAAAGAAACAGTCTATAGTTACTCTCTTGACTTCTAAAGCCGAATATATAGCAGTAACATCTTGTACCCGTCATGCTATTTGGCTAAGAAGATTATTGAAGGAGCTCAATTTGTCACAAATTGAAGCTATAGAGATTTGTATTGATAACAAATCTGCACATACACAAGATATCATGATCGAAGAAAGCATATAGATACAAGATATCATTTCATCAGAGAATGCATTGCCAAGAAAGAAGTCGAGCTCAAGTATGGGAGATCTCATGATCAAGTTGCAGATATCTTCACAAAGCCTCTCAAGTTTGAAGATTTTCAAATGTTGAGATCAACACTCGGAATGACCAAGAAAATTTAAAATTAAGGGGGAGATTTGTGGGACCCATCTAGAAGAAATAAAGAAAAAGTTGCAAGTTGGGTTGCTGGAAAAAGATTGGCAAGTTGGGCGGCTAAGTCACAAAAACGTGTTTCAACCGAAGGCAATTTGCACTGCAAATTACAAAGAATAAATGTGATTGGTCTAATGGTAGGCACATTTTTTTTATAAATAGGAGGCTCCATTTCTCTTTTGAAACACACCAAAAACAAAGAGAAGCTAAGTAGAAAGCAAATTAGTGAGAGTAATCTAATGATTATTGTATCTGAGATAAATAGTGAGTGACAATATTATTGTAGTGAGGTGTTTTAAAATAAAGAGTGTTATTTCTTTCGAAGTTGTAGTAGTTTCTTGACACTACTAAGTTGTAATAATATAGTGGTAATATTGTTTCACTCGGGTATTGTATTTTGCCCCGTTAAAAGATTTGGTGTTATTGTTACTCTCTTGTGTTATTATTATTTGCCGTAGATATTATTTCTGAGCGGGATATATTTATTTTCTCAACATTGAAGACTTTCTTAATACTGATTAAGCTCACATATAATTATGATAATTTTTAGCCCATACACAATCCTTATATCATTAGCTATTTTTTAAAGTTAGTTTCAAGGTTCATTAGGTATTAGCCAAACAGTAAGGAACATTATGAACCATTTAATGGAGAATCTCAAGCTAATATGCAATGAGTGCGAAACGAATGGGATCGAGTTTAGCGCTTGAAAGCTATTGAAGACGAGTGAGTCAATTCAATGCTCAAGAGTCAAGACTAAGAGAAAATTCCACTTATTCAATAGAAGAGAAGTCTATATATGCGGATCCTCATTCAATATAATCTACGAGCTTTAAACTATTTCAATGGAGAATCAGATGAATCATAGGACTTTGCTTTCGACGCTTTAAAGACTCAATAACAATTTCATATCGTCCTTATTTGTTGCAGGCAGTTTATAGAAATATAATAAGCTCACGTCTGTCGGTTTACATCATAATATGGAAAAATAAAAGAAGAAGAAAGGATTCACATGTTGACTGTAAGCCCATTTCCTTAACTAATTCGTACCTCATTTTGTCCTCATTAGACCCCCTTTTATTCTAATTTCAATTCTTAATTGTTTGATTTAAAATTTTAAAGTGAACAAGGACAAAACTGTACACTCAATCTTGATTTCTTCAAATAATTAGTATGACCTGGATAATTACTTTATTTATTAGGATTACCTCCATTTCCCAGCTTTCCTTAAATTCTCTTGTTTTGCATTTTTACTATACTAGTGTGCTACCATTTTTGTGTAGTTCCATGAGAATAATAGTCTCTATACTAGTTTACCACTTTCATAAACTTCCCTTAAAAAAAAATTAATAGTAGTAGTAACTAGTAAGGGCTTCAAAATTCAGAGAGGAAAGATAGGCTAACAATGAACCCATGTGGAGTGGGGCAAGAAGAAGCAGTTACATGAGACAGGGAAAGGTACTGTGTTTGGGAGTTTGATGGCCTAACAAATAGTTTAATCATACATACTAAGGCAAGCAGATGGTGGGAGTCTATCAACTCGATTCTGACTTGTGGGCCCTATTTAAAGTTGGGCCGTGGGCCCCTTGACAATCTTGGATTATTGGAAGTCACAATTTTTTAATTTTAAATTTAGTAATGTCGATAGTATTATTTTCGACTTCTCTATTATCGATTTTTTTAAAATGATGTGAATATGCTTTTTTGAGTCGAGGATATATTAAAAACAGTATATTTATCTTCACAAGTTAGAGATAAAATCTACGTACAAAGTACTCTCTTAGACATCTGTTGTAAGATTACAGTGGGCATGTTATGTTGTTATTGTACATAATATTATTAATAGTGTCTTGTCTTGTTTTCTACAGACCCAATTTTCATCTTTTACCTTTTCTTTTTTAACCTCAACCTAAAAATGTGTCCATCTTATTCCAGGAGGAGCACCAAGGTCTATGGAACTCGGCCCAAGTGAGAATATATATACTTAGACATTGGGCTATACAAAAAGAATGGCAAAACATCTCTAGACCTTGTGCTTGAAAATACTCCAATGATTTTGACCCTATCCAAGGGCAATTGCGTAGATAGTCATTCTCAGAGATACTATTTAAGGATTAACCCGTATTTATTTTGTCCTGAAATTTTAAACTAAAAATCTCAACCCAAGACATTTATGTCCTGTAAAATTGAACTTAAAAGGTGAAATTTAGAACGAACTTGCTAATTTCTAAATAACGGTCCTTTAGAATGGCTACCTAGCGAAGACCCAATTTTTACTTTTTTTTTTTTTTTTTAACCTTTTTTTAACTTCAACCTAAAAACATGCCCATGTTATTCAAGGGCACCAAGGTCTATGGAACTCGGCCCCACTGAGAATATACTTGGACATTGGGCAACCCAAAAAGAATGGATCTCTAGACCTTGTGCTTGAATTTACTCCGATGATTTTGGTAGAAATGACACTAAATAGCGCTGCTACGGAGGAATTAGCCGGCCTGAATTTTAGTTTTTTAGTTTAAATTTTCAGGACAAAAATATTTTTATAAGTTAAAAATTTTAGTTTAAAAATTCAAGACAAAATAAGTATTAGCTAATCTCTAAATAGCATCCATGAAAATGGCTATTTCTGCACTTGCCCCATGATTTTGTCCTATTTTGAGCACACTCACTTCAATCTTTCGACTGAAAATTCATATTTGATGTGTTTCTTTGAAACAAGTCATAGTAATATTTCGAGCAATGTTAGGATTTCCCTTAAAAGTGTGTCGCACATTACGCTTTGCTCAATATTAGGATTTTTATTAAAACACATGCTTCACTTACATTCTGAGTGGTTGGGGTTCCCATTAGGTTTTATGCAAAAAGTTAAGGATTTCCCTTGACACAAATGTCTAACAGGGTAATACTGATGAATTAATTCATTTTCAGTTACTCCAATCATATGAAGCTTTTCTTCTATTAACTCACCTGAGAAGATACAAAAAAATAAACAAATGAAATATTTTGCATTAGACCCATGGACAGAACAGATGATAGAAGGCATGAGTACAACTTTTGCACAACACATAGTCATACTATAGGAGAGAGATTGAGTCAAAACAAGAACTACATATCGATGGAAATCACCAGTGCATCGCCACCCTTGTCAACCACAAAATTCTTGGTAATTTTCTTAGAACCAGTAATGACTTCAACTTCATAGGAGCCATGGAATCCACTAAAGCAGAATTGCCCTTGTTCATCAATATGACCATGAGAATGGGACAACCACTCCTGCTTAAGAGCAAGGTATCTTTTTCCAGCTTCATTGATGTCACCTTCTGCATTCACTAAATGTGCATTTGGCCGACACATGAACATCTCCCACATTCCTCGCAACATTATACCTTCAACAGCAGGGTGAGCATAAGCTTCCCGAAAAATAACTTCTAGATCATCAGCTCTAACATATTCATTGTCAGAAGAAACATCAACTTCATTGAACCAGATTGGAAGTCCAAGAATACCAAGTTTGTCCAGAGCAGAACATACAATGGGTCCAACAGGAGTGTCAATATGTCCCTGAATTCCTATTCCTCCAACAGATGCATCGCGCTCTTGAAGATCAAGAATATGCTCAAAAGGGGAAGATAGCGTGTCACTGCAATCCTCAACGAGAAAATCATTTCCATCTTTATAGTTGAAGTTCCCTTGCTGTGGTTCTGTCCAGTACCATTTCAGCTCATTATCGAGTTCATTGTCCAACGAGAAATACGACTTGTATGGTTGATGAGCATGAACAATAACATATAGCAGCAAAATCTTTAAGATCAGGTATGATATAACAGTCTCAATTGCTTCAGAAGGTACAGATTTGATGCTCAAGCAAAATTTCTCACTGAGCCATGGTAAAATAGCCAGAAGCAAAACATAAAAATAAAAAAATTGCTCCTGGTTCGTATAATTACATAAGATACAGAGCGGGGAGGATTTTACTAAATGTTTCTCTAATGTACTTTTGAGGCCAGTTTTGGCCCAACATTAGAGCTGCTCATTGGTGGAGCCAGAAATGGGGATTCAACTTTTACAAAAATAGGCTATATCAAGCTTATATTTCAAGTCAAGGGGATTCATGTTGGGATTGAAGTTTGGCGAATGAGAAATGGAGGGAAGTGAAGGTAAAGTGAGCTCCATTTTGCTTTGGAAAGATCAAATGTCCTGGTGGTGCTGGTAGAAAAAAAAGGGAATGTGCTTATACTGAGAAAACACTTTCTTTTAGGGGAATAATTTCCTTAAGGACACACTGTGTATTCAGTGGGCTCAATTTTAATCCGAAATATATTTACTGATTCTGGTTTCTAACAATCTCCAGTTGCTGTCTAATTTTCTGTTTTACTTGTTTCTATTTTATGTTACAGAAATTTACTGTTTCGTAATATTATATTATAGTAACACAGATTCTTAACAATCTTAAGGAAATTAATTTTTATATTGTAATCTGTATTCTGTTTTTGGAGATTAAAACCTATGTGATTTTCTACTCCTTCTGAATTTTTCTATTTCTGACTTGAAGATATAAAAACTTCACCGGAGTATTAAATTCAGAAACGATTTGAAGAACATAAAGATTTCATCGTTTTCTTGTGAAACAATATATAAAAACTTCAGTTTTTATTTATTAAACGTATTGTTTATCATTAATTACAGTATTATTTATTATTCTATTTTTTTGCCATTAATTGAACTCTTCTGTTGTTGAAAGTGAGAAATGGCAATTGATAATAAAAATCCTTCTGTGACTGTTACGGCAACGACGATAGCCTCGTCAAGCCGAACTGTTGTGCCACCAACCGAGAAACCCGGAAAATTTTCTGGAGCCAACTTCAAAGGATGGCAGCAAAGGGTGTTCTTCTGGCTTACCACGCTTAGTATGCAGAAATTACTAGTAAAGAACCTCCAGTGCCTGCCGCGGACATGCCACACAACGAAAAAACTTTATGATTGTTGAGGCGTGGAAACAAGCAGATTTTCTTTGCAAAGGTTACATCCTAAGTGCTTTGGAGGATGACTTGTACAATGTCTACAGTGCTATGAATACTTCAAAAGAGTTATGGGATGCACTTGAGAAGATGTACAAGACTGAAGATGCGTGCTTGAAAAAATTTGTGGTTGCCAAGTTTCTAGACTATAAAATGATAGACAACAAAACCATTTGAACACAAGTTCAAGAGTATCAACTTATTTTTCACGACTTTATTGCTGAAGGTATAGTAGTGAATGAAGCATTTCAAGTGGCTACAATGATTGAAAAATAACCTCATTCGTGGAGAGATTTCAAAAACTATCTAAAGCATAAGCGCAAAGAAATGAAGGTGAAGATCTTGTGATTCGTGTCAAGATTGAGGAAGATAACAAAACAACCAAGAAGAAGTCTTGTGGAAATTCAACGATTATGGGAGCTAATATCGTTGAGGAGACTGCTCAAGGGAAACTGCTATAATTGCGGAAAAAGATGGTCACAAAGCCCTTGATTTCCGTCTCCCGAAAAAGGATAAGAAAAAGGGCAGGCCAACATAGTGGAGAAGAATGATGACATTAATGATCTGTGTGCAATACTTTCGTAATGCAACCTAGTTGGAAATCCGAAGGAGTGGTAGATTGACTCTGGAGCCACGCGACATGATTGTGCTGTCAAAGAAGCATTTGCGACTTACTCTACTGCTGGTCCCGAAGAAGAGCTTTCCATGAAAAATACTACAACAGCCAAGATTGAGGGTTATGGGATGATATTCCTGAAGATGACTTCCGGCAAGGTGTTAACGCTCAACAACGTTCTTCATATTCCTACTATTAGGAAAAATTTAGTTTTAACTTATTTATTTGTTAAGAATGGACTCAAATGTGTATTTGTATCTGACAAAGTTGCTGTAAGCAAGAATGAAATGTATGTTGGAAAGGGCTACCTCACATAGGGCCTTTTCAAACTCAATGTAATGGTTGTTGACATTATTAATAAAATTTCAGCTTCTTCTTATTTATTGGAGTCAAATAATTTATGGCATATTCGTTTAGGACATGTCAATTACAAAACCCTGCGGAAGTTAATTAAATTAGAAGTATTGCCTAAATTCGAGTGTAATAAATCAAAATGTCAAATATGTGTTGAATTTAAGTTTGTAAAACATCCATATAAGTCTATTGAAAGGAATTCAAATCCTTTAGACTTAATTCATACTGACATTTGTGATATGAAGTCAACACCATCTCGAGGTGGGAAAAAGTATTTTATAACTTTTATTGACGATTGCACTCGATATTGTTATGTTTATTTGCTTAATAGTAAGAATGAAATAATTGAAGCATTTAAGCGATACAAGAATGAAGTGGAGAATCAATTGAATAAAAATATCAAAATGATTATAAGTGATAGGGGTGGAGAATATGAATCTCTGTTTGCAGAAATATGTTCGGAATATGGAATTATCCATCAAACTACTGCCCCATACACATCTCAATCCAATGGAATTGCGGAAAGGAAAAAACAGACATTAAAGGAAATGATGAATTTTTTATTAATCAGTTCCGGCTTACCACAGAGTTTGTGGGGGGGAAGCTATCCTTACAACTAACCGAATACTCAACAGAGTACCCTACAGCAAAACGGAATCTATTCCATATGAAAAATGGAAAGGAAGAAAACCTAACTTGAAATATTTCAAAGTGTGGGGGTATTTAGCAAAGGTACAAGTACCTGTAAAGACCGGGCCAAAAACTGTTGATTTTATTTTTATTGGATATGCTACAAACAGTAAAGCATGTCGGTTGGTTCATAAATCTGATAATCCCGAAATTCATGTTAATACGGTAATTGAATCAGATAATGTTGAATTCTTTAAAAGCATCTATCCGTATAAAACTGAATGCGGGTCGTTAAGTGAAAGACCAAAAACACCACGGGAAGAACCTAAGGAAAATACTCCAAGTGAAGAGGATCCAAGGCGTAGCAAACGTCAAAGAACATCTACTTCTTTTGGACCAGATTTTGTGACATTTTTACTTGAAAATGAGCCTCAAACTTTCAAAACAGCTATGTCATCTTCTAATTCAGCTTTTTGGAAAGAGACAGTCAATAGATAGATTCAATCAATTTTGGATAACCATACATGGGAATTGGTTGATCTTCCTCCAGAAAATAAGCCTTTAGGTTCGAAATGGATCTTTAAATGGAAAATGATGGCACTATTGACAAATATAAAGCAAGACTTGTTGTCAAAGGTTATAGGCAAAAGGAAGTCCTTGATTACTTTGACATTTACTCACCAGTAACGAGGATAACATCTATTAGGGTGTTAGTGGCACTGGCGGTCGTGTATAGTCTTGAAATCCATCAAAAGGATGTTAAAACAGCTTTCTTAATAGAGAATTGGAGGAAGAGATTTACATGAAACAACCTGAGGGTTTTGTGGTTTCGGGTAAAGAAAAGAAAGTGTGCAAACTTGTTAAGTCGCTTTATGGACTTAAACAAACACCCAATTAATGGCATGCCAAATTTGACCAAACAATGTTGGCAAGTGGATTTAAAATCAACGAGTGCAACAAATATGTTTCCATTAAAAACACTCCAGGTCATGAAGTCATTATTTGTTTATATGTTGATGACATGTTGAAAATAAGCAAAGATATGGAAGATATAAATGCTACTAAGCGCATGCTGACTAGCAAATTCGACATGAAATACTTAAGAGTTGCTGATGTGATCTTAGGAATCAGATTTCACAAGGCTCCACAAGGTCTAGCATTATCACAGTCTCACTACATTGAAAAAGTACTTGGCAAGTTCAAGAATTTGGATTTCAAGATTGCCAAGACTCCAATTGACGTGAGTTATGCACTTCAAAAGAATGAAGGTAAAAGTGACTCACAACTGGACTATGCAAGAGTATTGAAAAGTTTGATGTATATCATGAATTGTACGCGACCAGATATAGCATGTGCTATTAGCAAACTAAGTCAGTTTATAAGTAATCCCAATAAAATACATTGTATGGCAATGAAACGATTTTTGGGGTATCTGAAACATACCCAAGACTATGTTCTGCATTATAACAAATATCCCTCTATGATTGAGGGATATAGTGATGCAAATTGGATCACCGGATCATCTAAAGTAAAATTCACGAGTGGATATGTTTTCACAATTTGGGTTGGAGCAGTGTCTTGGAAATCATCCAAATAGACGTACATCGCCCGTTTTACAATGAAATTTAAATTCATAGCTTTAGACAAGACTGGTGAAGAAGCTAAATAGCTTCGGAATTTCTTGGAAGATATTTCATTTTGGCCCAAACCTTTGGCACCTATATGTATATATTGTGATAGTCCAATGGCAATAGGTAGGGCAGGGAGCATTATGTATAATGAAAAATCTCGTCACATACGACGGAGACACAATACAGTTAGACAACTACTCTCTAGTGGTGTTATCACGATTGACTACGTGAAGTCAAGAGATAACTTATCAGATCCACTTACAAAAGGCCTATCTAGAGAGGCAATTGAAAGATCATTCAGATCCACTTACAAAAGGCCTATCTAGAGAGGCAATTGAAATATCATCGTAGGGAATAGGGTTAAGGCCTAGGACAAGTCATCATGGCAGTAACTCTACCTAGCAAACTGGAGATCCCAAGAGCTAGGTTCAAAGAGATCAAACAAAGTTATAAATAACGGTTCAACATTTTCAATTAACTCAACCCATTCTCGTGATGAAGACAATGTTCAAAAATCAAGGTAAAGCATTAAGGCTTTTTGATGAGTCAATAAAGCTTAAAGCTTCTTAATGATTTGCTATGTCTGGCAGGAAATGATGAGATAGTGTGTCTATAGGATTACACGTTTAGAAATCACCTATGTGAGTGTGAAGTATAAGCCGCTTCAAGGGGAATGAAAGTAAAGGTCCATTCTCTAAGCACTCATGACACCAGACGGTGTTCATGGCTGAAACGAACACAACTGTGAGAACCATAGATGGTTAAGGGTTGATTGTATGACTTATGTTGTCTAGGTATACAACAAATCTCGACGGTTCAAGGATATCAAATCTACCGATTGACCGAGTATATCCGATATAAGTTCACTACGGAAAGTTCAAAGGTAAAACCTACTTATCCAGATGCAATTAATCCTTGCATGTAAATCACACACTCGTCCATGCATTCCTTTGTCTTATAGCCATTCCCCATTCATGTGGGGGATTGTTGGGACTGGAGTTTGGTTAATGGGAAATGGAGGGAAGAAAGTGAATGGAAAGTGAGCTCTATTTTACTTTGGAAAGAGCAAGTGTCCCTCAATAGTGGTGGAAAGAAAAATGAATGTGCTTATATTGAGAAAGCACTTCCTTTGGTATTAAATGGGTTGGAAAGAAAGTAAGCCTCGCGCCATCATCGTCGTCGCTCGCTCGGCTCGGCCTCAGCCTCGGCTTCGGTCAAAGATTGATTGATTAATCTTTTTGAACAAAATTTCTTTCATTTATTTAATTAATTAACAAAAATTCAACCCAAAATAACCCAGGACTCGCGACGCAACCCGATCCGTTTCTTTCCCGGATTATTTTAAATCCTTTTTCCGGAATATTTCAAACGAGAAACGTTTCCACTATTCCAACAGCTATGGTTGTTTCTGAAAGGTTGCAAACTTTTCAGAAACAGTGTCAGAAAATGACTATAAATATGCCTTAATCCCAGAATCTTTCCTAACGAAATTTTCTGAACTTTTTCTCCTTCTTCTACACAATTAAATTCCAGTGTGGTTTATAGCCTTCAAGTGGTTCGTTGTTTCATCGGCGTTTTAGGTATCATCACTCTGGTGAGTTAAATCGTTCTATCCTTGAAGGATAATATTGCAAAACCTCGGGTACTCGAGGGAAATAATTTCCTTAAGTACACACTGTGAATTCAGTGGGCTTGATTTTATTCCGAAATATATTTACTGATTCTGGTTTCTGACAATCTCCAGTTTCTGTCTAATTTTCTTTTGACTTGTTTCTGTTTATGTTACAGAAATTTACAATTTCATAATATTATATTATAGTAATACAGATTGTTAACAATTCAACCTTTATAGTTATCATGCATTTTATGATTTTTGCATATACATGTCTAGTAAGTAAATATTTTAAGCAGGGTACCGTATGAGCATTCTTGCTTCAATGTGACAAGTAGTCATAGATTTGAGGCGTGGAAACAAGTCTTTAGTAAAAATACTAGGGGAAAGCTGTGTAGGGTAGACGACAATTCTCCCCCTACTCCTACGCTAGTAGGGAAGCATTGCATACGCAGAAATCCCCTCTATTTCTCCTAATCCACTTCTCACTCACAAAACACTCAAGGTTTCCTTATACCAACAACTGTCACACTTACAATTTTGTTTTATCCACTCTAGGTGATGTTCATTTTCTACGGGATTTTAAAGAATTTTTTTATCATATTTTGATCTTCAGCTTATGATTCATGCCTCGAAGATTCTTGTGTAAAATGACAAAAACCCTTCCACAATACCTTGAATTCAGAAAATTTAACATATTCAAGAATTACAAACTAGCAAAACCAGTAAAAGAATAACAAGAACCCATACTTGGGAAAAAAGCAAATCCTCATTCACACCTGAGAATCAAAGTTATTGTAGGCAGTGATAATTGGTGCCTTCTCCATTAAATCCTTCGATTCCTATAGTAAAAATCTCACATGATTAGCGAAATAGCTTATGTGGGAAACTCAAAATGACAAATAAGCTGCCTAAAAAATCTATTTGTAGGATTCATGCAAAACAACCTTGCAGCCTCGTGCAGACCATCCATTTATGCGATCACCATATCGAGTTTTACTATGGTGTTATCATCATCGATAAAAACAGATGATGTGCCAGAACTCTATCCAAATAAAGGGAGGAGTCCTTTTGATAATTGACACAATTCTTAACTGTAATCTCCCAATATTCCCTAAATTTAACACATACTATCCTTCTGACATGAGAACAAGATGGAATATGGGCACAACACTGGACTTACATCACAAGTAGTAGAACTGGAACATGAGATCACTACTGATTTGATGAGAAGGTGAGCCCCAGGTGGTGGTCCCTCGAGATAAAATATAACTTCATTAGGCATTGTTGACAGGGAAAATGAACCTTCTAGCATCCCCCAACCATCATTTGATACAGATTTTCTGCACAGACAAAAAAGCCACCACGACTATTGCTTCCTAAACAATGAAAGGTACGAAAGACTAAATAGATACAGATTCTTACTTTTCACCGGATTGAAAGCTTGTTTCTGACTTTTGATACACCAGTTTCAATGTAGCCAGTACATTAACACAACCCTGAAAAGTACCAGAGGCGCCAACACAAGCAGAAACTGTGTAAGTGGAACCTGCAGATATTCTGCTCGTAATGTCTTGCTCTAATCCATGCCAACATTGATTACGTTTCGACACAATAGCGGTTGTTAATCCATTATGGTATCCAGAACCTGCTGGAACCACAAAAGCATCACAACCATAATTTGGGCGCCAGAAGTGCAGCCCATCTGAGAAGTCATGGTTAAGGATGATGTTCCCAGTGTCTGCTGCATTTTCCTTTGACATCTGTCAGGAAATATGATTTGTACGATTAATGAGCTTGAACAAAAACTGACAGTAGCAACACTTATTAAGATCAGGTATAATATAACTAACAGCCTTAATTGTTGCTGAAGGTGCAAATTTGATGCTCAAGATACATTTCTCACCGGGTCATAGTAAAATATGTCAGAAGAAAAAAAGTTTGATTCTAGTTCACATCAAATTACATACTAAGATTTAAGTAAGGAGGTTTTATACTAATATTTTTCTAATGATCAAATTTTGATACCAAATCTTGGCAAAACAATGTAGTTGCTCCTTTAGTGAAAAGTAGGTCACGTGGAATTATATACTACTTTAGCAGGAATGCTAGATACAACAGAGTGATTTTCATTTTCTATAAATTAGCCAAAAAAATGGAAATTATCAAAATTTACTTGTATTTAGCTCATGGCAAGTGCCTAGAAGATTCTCAGTCTAAAGTATTCAGCAAATGTTACCTTCAAGAATTACAAACTAGCAAAACTAGCAAAAGAATAGTAAGGAACCCAAATTTGGTAAAATTTGCAAACCCACATTCGCACCTGAAAATCAGAGTTACTGCTGGCAGCGATGATCATGGGTTTCTTCTCTATTCTCTCCTTTAATTCCTACAGCCAAACATCACATGGTTAATCTAGTAACTTATGTAAGAAACACAAAAATGCCGAACAATTGGTGCGTAAAAAGTTTCTTTTTAAAAGGAAATTCAACAAAACAAGAAAGAGTACCTGGGAATGTGTTTGTTGTGAACGAGGTTTGAAGATTTGGACGTGGAGTGCTTCAATGAAGAGAGCAATTCCATTATATACAAGTCTTGTTCTGTGTTGAGAAATTTTGCATGTCTGGTCTTGAGAATAACGCGGGACATGCACAAACCAATCACAACACCATTTGGTTTTAAGCGATTTATTTCTTTTCTAGGTAATCCAAACACCAAGTGTGTACGTAATTAATAATCCTTGTAATTCCCAAGATAATTATTCCGGCGTGTTCTCTTCTTACTTTCCCCGTGTAAACTCAATGTTAGGATCGGAATCCGGGTAGTACGGAATTTAGCCAAACAACGGTATAATGACAATAACAAAGACAATAAAAGTTGATAACAACGACAATTAAAGTAGATAAAGAAAACACAAATTTAACGTGGTTCGGTCAAAGTAACCTACGTCCACAAGCGGAGAGGAGCAATTTATTATAACAATAAGAGTACAAAAGAGAGTACAAAATTAGAGTAAATACTCTAATTAATCCCAAATACCCTAAGGGAATAACATCACAAAATCACTCCAAAGAAAGGGTTCACACAAGTGTTTCCAAATACTTAACTCTCATACAAAACACTCTTAATAAAGGAATAAAGGAAGAAACAAGAAATGAAGACTCAAGTCTTGTTGGTGTGTATAAAATGAACTAATGACCTTCCCTTTTATAGGCAAAAAAGTCTTGGTCTCTTAGGTGTAAAAGAAGAGATACAACTTGTGCAAAAGATATCCACCACACAATGCAATATTTTTGGGTCCCAAAGAATATTGCCAACAAAATCTACACTTTGCAAAGATATTTATGCTTATGTGAGATGGACTCCATTAGCCAAAATATTGGCCATAATTACACTCACCAATATGGAAGGATGTTGTCTATAGCAATGAATGGATTACTTCATCACACATACAAAAAAAAAATTAAAAAAAATGAATGCTAATAGTGATATAGCCTGTTTGGCCAAGCTTCTTAAATATTTTATTTTTTTCAAAATTGAGTTGTTTGGCTAAGCTTTTGGAAAACAAAAAGAAGAGTTTTTGAGTAATAGCAGAAAAAAGTTTTGGAGAAGCAAAAAAAAGTAACTTCTTCGCAAAAGCAGATTTTTCAAAAGCACTTTTGAGAAAAATATACTTAAATGCATTTTTAAAAGCTTGGCCAAACACTAATTGTTGTTGATCAAAAGTGTTTTTCAAATTAATTAGCCAAACACAAATTGCTTCTCACCAAAAGTACTTTTGAAGAAGAGAAAAGTACTTTTGTGAAGAAAAAAAAATTCAAAATAAGTTGATTTTTGAAGCTTAGTCATACATGCTAATACTCGGGCGTAGAGAACAGTAGAATTGTTTAGAGCATTTATATTATATGACCCAAACTTAGCTTTTGGAGGCAAAAAAAAAAAAAGTTCTGATATCTTTCCTTTTAGTTTTTTGGGCAAAAAGAAAAATTAATGTCATTCTTAAGAAATTTATTTGTTTGCTAAATTCAGGCTTTCGGCTAGGGCGCTTTAAAATGGAGTACTTTTTTGTGGCCTTAAGCAGATTTACAACTGTATATTGGCCTCTGTTTTAACAGGCAAAATTGGGACTCATCCCGGGGTAGAGCACTCGTAAAACGCTCCTGGGTTTATGTGTGGAGCTTAGTTCCGTAAGACTTACACCTCACCCGTCGGAGTTTACGCCTCGGACACGCCCAATGCCCAGCATACCGGGCTCGTCTAATAGAACTTTATGCAATTGTGTGTAAGTAACATTGTAAATCCTCAATTTTTCTTAATAATTGACTATTCAAAATTACTTTTTTCTTAATCATAAATCATTAAGTTGAGAGTATTTTATGCAATAATAAAAATAAAAACCAAGTGACAAGCGCGCATATGCCTATGTCGCCCCACCGATAGCCATCGTCAGTGCCCAGCCACAGGCAGATGCCAACAGCGCCGCACAGACAACGTCGCACGTGCAGACTCTGATGTTAAAGACAAGGTTGCTGCCAACAGACCTGCTTCTACCTTGTGGGAATCTAAGTCATTTTCATTGTAAATATAGAGTAGTTTTACTTCCTGTATTTTCATTATGTCTCCCTAGCTTAGTTAGGTCAAGTCTTGTAACTTTGGTTTATTTTTTTAAGCATTATTAGGGGGATCAAGAAATAAAACTTTCAAGCATGCAAATAATTCTCTGTATTGGTGTCTCTCCCCATCGACACCGTGTTGCCTTTCTGTAATAGCGTTCATTAATGCAATCAAGTTTTCTTTCATTCTCAATTCTCTTTTCTGTTCTCTCAATTGCTCTTGACATTGGTTTTCCCGTATGGCACTGACAGTCTCATCTAGCTTACGGAGGGGACCCCGGTTAGCATATCGTAACTGCACAGACAACGATTACTTAGCCTTACGTCGCCCTTTCGAGGAATCTCAGGAGGCGCCGCGTAACAGTTGGTATCAGAGACAGGTTCGACATCGTACGAGGGAACACATTGCCATTACAACCATTTCCGACCATGGTAAATCATGGGGACCACATTGCGGCCCGTGAAGAGACGGTTAACATACTACAACCCATCATGAATACGGTGCATGATCTAAGAACCAGCCTAGTGCAAAGGTTGGATGACCTGGACCGCGGGATGCGACAGGCCAAAGGTGATATTGCAAACATCAGTCGCGACTTTGAAGGAGAGTCGCAAACAGCAGCCACAGAGGCAGCCTAATGTTTTAGTAAATTCGAGGTCCTCCAATAGGAATAGACCGAGGATTTAGCCTATAGGGCACAAGAGGCAGACATGGTGACTGCCATGCAGCAAACCATAGACAACTTGACAAGCCGACTCAATGTTGTCAATGCTGCACTACAAGGCCTACTTCAAGGAGGCATAAACCAGATCGGGGGTATTGTGAACCTCGCCCATGTGCCACAAAAACTAAATATTCCTAAGCTAAAATCATACAATGGAGCTCGGAATGCCAAGGAAGTGGAAAACTCCATCTTCGATATCGAATAGTACTTCGATGTCGTGGGGGAGTTAGAAGAAGCAAAAAGGTAGCAACTGCTGCCATGTATCTTCAGGGTGATGCTAAACTCTGGTGGCGGGTGAAATACGAAGCCATCAGGGCCAGTGAAGATACTCTCGAGACATGGGAAGAACTGAAGGCAGCCATGCGCCTATAGTTCTTCCCCGAAAATGTTGAGTGCAATGCGCGGAGAAAGCTACGGGAGCTCCGCCAGGCTAAGTCAGTACAGTATTACGTACGAGAATTCTCCGCGCTCATGCTGAACATAAGGGATATAGGGGACAAAGACAAACTCTTCACATTTCTGGAAGGTTTGAAACCTTATGCATGTATGGAGCTGCAAATATAAAGGGCAGACACTTTACCCAAGGCGAACCAAGTAGCAGAATGTCTTGGGAACTATCAAGTGGAAGCTCGTAAGGATTGGCCTCAACCGCATGTCCAAGAAGTATACAAAGGGGGCTAGCCTAGCAATGGTGGCCCTAGCAGAAATGGAGGAGATCTAAGTACAACCAAATCTAAGTCTCCTTCCTCAAGTAAAAATAGTGTTGCGTCTCACAACAACGATCGGGGGAGGAAGCCCCCTTCAGGATGTCATCATTACGGCGGGCCACATTGGAATAATGAATGCCCACATGCACAAATAAATTCCTATCAAACTTTTGATGATGGAATGGATGACGACACAGATGATGCTGACCAGACAGAACCTATAGGTGCGTTCAACACACTTGTTTGTTCTATTTCTGAGGCCTTAGCAGGAACCAGTGCCGGTATCCGTATGAAGAAGGACCCATGCCTAACCACCAAGAAAGGAATAAAGATAGGGGATGAGGGGCCTCCTCTTAACCAAGAGAAGACCTTGATGTTCGTCGAAATGAAAGTTGATGGCAAGCCCATTCGGGAGATGATAGATATGGGCGCTACTCAGAACTACTTAGCCTCAACTCTGGTAGAGCGCCTTGGTCTAGTTGTGAGAAAGGGCAGAGGTCGTGTCAAGGCTATCAACTCACCGCCTCAGTCAGTGGGTGAAATAACCAAAGGGGTGCTGGTGAAGCTTGGTCCTTATGAAGGAAAATTCAACTTGTGTGTGGTGATCATAGATGACTTCGAATTGATAGTTGGATTAGACTTCATAAGGCAACCTAACATCATTCATGTACCTTATGCAGACATACTACTGATGATGGGAGCAAATGGGGTCAAGCCTTGCATTATCCCATGCACAACCATAAAGATGGACGCGGAAAATATCTTGGTCTTACAGTTAAATAAGGGAGTCAAAAGACATGAACCTACGTTCCTGGTTACCCTATGTATTAAAGATATTGAACGCTTTTCGGGTCCCATTCCTGCACCCATGAAGGAGCTGCTAAAGGAGTTTGAGACATCATGCCACATGACATGTCAAAGCGACTCCTGCTTAGGCGTACTGTGGACCATGAGATTGAGTTGGTGCCTGGTGCGAAGTCACTTGCCCGGGCGCCTTACAAAATGTCACAACCCGAACTCACACAGCTTCAGAGACAGGTGACGGAAATGTTGGACATGGGGATCATTGTGCCCTCGAAGTCCCCTTATGGGTCCCCTATGCTGTTCCAAAAGAAACATGAGGGCACTCTACGACTCTGTGTGGATTATCGGGCTTTAAACAAAATCACTGTAAAGAACAAGTACCCTATCCCACTAATGGCAGACCTGTTTGATAGACTGGGTGGTGCTACAGTGTTCATAAAATAAACCTAAAGACAGGTTAGTGGCAAGTCTGGATTGCTGAGGGAGATGAACATAAGACGACCTGTATGACAAAACATGGGTCGTATGACTTCCTGGACATGCCATTCGGATTGACTAATGCTCCAGCCACATTTTGCACCCTAATGAACCAAGTCTTCCAAGAGTATATTAATGAATTCGTAGTGGTCTACTTGGACGACATCGTGGTATATAGAAAAACATTGGAGGAGCACCTGGAGCACCTGTGGAAGGTCCTAGCCAGACTACGGGAGCACGAATTATATGTGAAGCTATCCAAGTGCTCCTTTGCCCAAAAACAGATTGACTTTCTCGGACATGTCAACGAGGAAGGGCAGATCAAGATGGACCAACAAAAGATTCAGGTTGTCACAGATTGGCCGCCGCTTAAGGATATCCACACCTTGAGGGTGTTCCTTGGCCTATGCAATTTTTGTTGGCAGTTTTTGAAGAACTACTCTCTCATTCCAGTGTCATTGACAGAACTCCTAAAGAAAGCCACGCCTTGGGATTGGGGTCCCAGGTGAGCGGAGGCTTTCAACGCATTAAAAGTAGCTATATCTAGTAGCTCCGTCTTGGCCCTCCCTGATTTGGCCAAGCCATTTGAAGTACAGACGGATGCCTCTAACTATGCTAAGGCGGAGTCTTGCTACAAGAGGGGCATCCAGTGGCGTACGAGAGCCGGAAGTTAAAGGATGTAGAATGGCACTATGCTGCCCACGAAAAAGAATTATTGGTTGTCGTCCATTGCTTACGCCTATGGAGGCACTATCTGCTGGGAACTCCGTTCGTGGTCAAGACAGACAACACACCTGTTAGCCATTTCATGACCCAGCCAAAGCTGAATGGCCGACAGGCCAGGTGGAAGGAACTCCTAGCGGAATTTCACTTCAATCTGGAGTACCGAAGTGGGTAGATCAATCAAGTTTCTAATACGCTTAGTCAAAGGGCTGATCTAGCATCGGTGTGCATACTCGCCACCCTAAGGGAGAGCAAGGTGGCCACCACTATAAAAGACCAGATACAGGATTTACTCACCAAGGATCCTGCTGCACAGTATTTGGTTGATTTAGTAGGACAAGGCTAGACTTTCCAGTTCTATATGGAAGATGGATTCTTGAAGGTGAAAGGGAACCGATTTTATGTTCCTAAAGGAGGTGATTTGCAAAGGACTCTTCTGATGGAATGCCATGATACTTTGTGGGCCGGCCACCCAGGTGAAGAACGCATGATAAGTAGGGATTTTGACTACTTATTAGCGCCTTTTAGCTTTCGCTTAGCCCAAAGGCGTGTAATTGTGTTCCCGAAAACTGATACAATATGCTTAATTGCAGGAGTATTGGAAAATGAGCCACTAAGATGAAATCCAACTCATGAAGGAGTGATCTGAACTCAAGAACAAAAACAGGCACAAAAGCTCAAAGTGCAGACCGTAGAATATCATCTGCGGCCGCAGATTGTGAAGGCAAGCTTATCAGAGACAAGTGCAGAATGCGGTCCGCACATGAAATGTGCGGCCGCAGAAGCTAAGCAAGATCAAAAGTTCAGAAAGTTCTCATTTCAAGCTAAAAAGAAGTGCGTACCGCACAATTATTGCGCATTCGCAGAAGATCGGTTGTGCGGCCGCATCTGCATTTGTGCGGTCCGCAGAAGAGCCATGTGCAGCCGCACTCAGAAATGTGCGGACTACAGAAAGAGAGATGTGCGACCGCACTCAGAAATGTGTGGACCGCAAAAAGAGAGAGATGCGATCACAGTTCAAAATTGTGCGACCGCAAAAGTCCAATCCTGCCAAGCTGAAGAAAAGTGCGGACCACACATGGAATTGTGCGGCCGAAAAAGTTCAATCCTGCCAAGCTGTATAAATAGAATAGTTTCATTTTTTTAGGGCAACGTTTCGAACTTTTGACATCAACAGCCGTTTACTTTGCTTCTTTTTAGTAGTTTTAGCTATTTTGAGCTTTTTGAATATTAGTTTTATCATTTTAGTCATTAATATGGTTTTAATTATCACTTTCTCTTCTTTATCTTCGGATTTAAGCATAAGTAGCTAGATTTTCACTAAGGTTGTGATCCATCCCTAGTGTGTGAATTTGATGGGTGTTTGGCTTATTGCTTGTTTATGATTGGGTGTTGATTATCTAGCCTTGTTCTTGCTTTTAATTGAAGATTTAATGGTTGCAAACATTATTTATACCTATTGACTCGGTCTCTACTTGAGAAAGAGAGACTTAGTTTAGGAAAACTTGGCTAGCACGAAATTGGGTCAATCGAGAGATTGATAAACCCAATTAAAGGGTTGAATATAAAGATAGTAAAACCCGACTTGAGCTTATTATCAACTGCTTTGTTCAATACCCATTTGAACTTGAGAAAGCCAAATTGGGCAAAATCACTCTTTGACCGAGAGGTATTGAGTGGGTATTTGAGTGTTGATCGCTAAAATACCCCCGACCAATAAAAAAAGCTTTAAGGTTTACAACCCATTAAGCGAATACCTAGGTGAAGGTCATAGCCCTAGGCCTTTTATTGAAAAACAACCAAAAACAATTTCCTAGTTTAAATTCTTAGTTTGTAATCTTAGTTTAAAATGTTAAAATTAGACCTAGAAACGACCAAATTTTGTGGAAGTGCAACTTGAAATAATTCAAGTTTATACACTATAATATATATCCCTAAGACCCATTCATAGCTCCCTGTGAAAAATCGACCCCGACTCCTTGTTGGGTATTATTATTGCATCGACTGTTTTCATATCCTCAAATATAGGAGTGAAATTGGACGAGATCAACACACCATGGCATTATTGCGCCGTGCTTATTATTGGCCTCAAATGGCTGATGATGTTGCGCAGTATGTGAAGACTTGCCTAGTATGCCAGAAAGATAAGTCAGACCGCTTGACACAAGCGGGACTTTTGGAGCCATTGCTTGTTCCAAAGAGACCCTGGAAAAGTGTTTCACTGGATTTTATCACTGGATTGCCCAAGGTCAGAGATCTCACAACTATCTTGGTTGTGGTAAATCGGTTTTCCAAGTATGCTACATTTATAGTAGCCCCAAAATATATATCAACAGAAGATACAACTCAACTCTTCTTCTCTCATGTTGTCAAATATTGGGGTCTGCCTAAAGACATCGTTAGTGATCGCGACTCTCGCTTCACTAGCAACTTTTTGACTCAGCTCTTTAAGTGCCTCGGGTCAAAGTTGAGCCACAGTTCAAGTTTTCATCCGCAATCTGATGGCCAGACGGAGCGGTTCAATGGCATGCTGGAGGAATACCACCGTCATTTTGTTACCGGATTGCAGAAGAATTGAGTGAAGCTTTTGGATGCTGCTCAACTGTGTTTCAATTCACAAAAGAGCTCTAGTACAAACATAAGCGCTTTTGAAATTGTTACTGGACAACAACCGCTACTCCCACACACTGTGAATGCCTCAAACATGTCAAAATCTCCTTGAACTGCTAGCTTCTCGAAGGAATGGAAGCGAAATTTGGAGATAGTGCATGCCTATCTTGTCGAAATCTCCTCAATTCTCTTTTTTGTTCTCTTAATTGCTCTTGGTATTGGTTTTCCCAAACGGAACTGACAGTCTCGTCTAGCATACGGAGGGGACCCCAGTTGGCGAATAGTTACTGCACGGACAACGGTTGCTTAGACTTACGTCACCTTTCCAAGAAATCTCAGGAAGGCGCTGTGTAACACAACTCATGCATTATTAATCTTTATATTATAATTCATCAATTATTAATCCCCACATTACAATCCCTGCACTACTAACACCTACTTTACAATCCTATGTAACTTGTCTCTAAACCAAACGACCTCTTTATTAATGAATCTTTTCCATTTCTTCCCTGTGATCCCAGATTTCAACAAATAAAACGGAAACTGAAATGGTTTTCTTTAGTTATTTTTTGGAGTGAACTTCAGTCATACAACTAGCATTTCTAGTAGTTATCAACTATCTTATATATGCGGTCCAAATGTTGGAAAATTTCCAGCCTTCCTAGCAAACTGCTGGGGAAAAATGAATGAGTGACATATGTAGAGTACTAATTATGGGTTCATTTGAACACACTAGCTTTGACTCGAATCCTATATATGTGATCCTTTATCTATCGGGGATTCACAACTTGAGTATACTGTTAGAGTGATCCTTATATTATTTTCTATGATCATTTTCTTGGTGTAAATATATTACGAACAATTCATGTACCGAGTCTCCCATTTTTCGGTATTGCATTAGCTGGATTCTTCTGTTTGGCATTGGCACTACCAGAAAAGCAGAGCACTTGTGCGACCTTACAAAAAAAATAAATGGACCAAGAGTGGTTCAGGCAGCTTTATAGACACATGAAATAGGCCAATCAATGGCCTGGGATCAGTCTTAATTACTCAGTCTTTTGCCATAAATGGCTTGCTAGTGTCTTACTGATTTTCATACCAATTCCCATTGCTTGCAGCATACTGTTATTATGATTGATTAAATACAATGACTGAGATTATCTGTTTTGTTCATTTTCAGGAATGACTTTAAGCAAGCAAAGGTCAGGGTGAAGGACTTGTTCAGATTGTAAGGTTGCTATTAACAATCTTTCAATTAAAAACTCCTAAGAAACGGTCTCTCAACCTGGTTACAGACTCGTGAAATAAGGGTAATAATGATGAACTAATTCATTGCAGTTATATAATCACATGAAATCTTTCTTTATTTACTCACTTGAAAATATACAATAAAATAAACAAATGACGCAATTTGTAAAAGACTCATGCACAGGATGGATAATGGAAGGCATGAGCACAACTTTTGCACAACAAACAATCATAAAGTAGGGTGATAAATTGAGTTAAAACATGACTATAAATCAATAGAGATCACCAGAGCGCCATCACCCTTGTCAACCACAAATTTCTTGGTGATTTTCTTCGAAACTGTAATGACTTCCACTTCGTAGGAGCCATGGAATCCGCTAAAGCTGAACTGCCCTTGTTCATCAATATGACCATGAGAATGAGACAACCACTCGTGCTTAAGAGAAAGGTACCTTTTTCCAGCTTCATTGAGGTCACCTTCTGCATTCACTAAATGTGCATTTGGTCGACTCATGAACAGCTCCCAGAATCCCCACAACATTATACCTTCTACAGAAGGGTGGGCATAAGCTTCCCGAAGCATAACTTCTAGATCGTCAGCTCTAACGTATTCATTGTCAGACGACACATCAACTTCAGTGAACCAAATTGGAAGTCCAAGAATACCAAGTTTGTCCAGAGCAGAACATACAATGGGTCCAACAGGAGTGTCAATATGTCCCTGAATTCCTATTCCTCCAACAGGTGCACCGTGCTCTTGGAGATCAAGAATATGCTCAATATACTTTTCAGGGGAAGATCGGGTGTCACTGCCATCCTCAACATGGTAGTCATTTACAAATAGGATGGGGGAAAGGTCTAATTGATGTGCAGTTTTAAACATGTTTACCCTGATTTCCTTACCCAATCTGTCTTGGTAGAAAGAACCATGCATCATCTCATTATTCACATCATAATGCTCGAACTTTCCCTTGTACCGCGTCAGCAGTCCTGTCAGACGGTTTTGAACAGCCGTCATCAAGTCGTTTTTGTTCAAGGATTGCACCCATGCCTGAACAGTGCCCACCACCTCCCAAAAGATACAGTGACCTCGAACTTGAATGTTGTTTTTTGTGCAGAAGTCCAGGAGCTCATCAGCATCTTTGTAGTTGAAATTCCCTTGTTGTGCTTCTGTCCAGTACCATTTCAGCTCATTTCCAAACACAGCCCAATTAAAATTCTTGACAAAGAAGGCATTGAAGTCTTCATTGTCCATGTTTGTTCTGCTTATGGCTGATCCAAAGGGGAAGCTGTTTTGCAGTTGTCTAACTCTAATAAATGTGCCATGCAAACTGCCTGAATCTGATCCTGAGAACTTCAACATGACGTCTCGCTTGCGTATCTGTGAAGAACATGGGCAAGAGAGAGAGTCTTTATTATAAACGTTTAATAAATTGCATATTTATACTCAAAGGCAGTGCTCTAACACTAAAACAGGGACGACTTCACTGATGAAACGCCTCAAAACAACTGATGATCATTACTTAAACACAATAAGTGAAATTACCATGAACAAAGAATTATGTATTACCTTTGCAGTTTGCCTCTTCAAGTGTCTAAACCGCGCACGTCTGTCTACTGGAAAAATTTGAAGCCCAGCAACCATTAGGTCTACACCAGCAGCAGGACCCTGAATATAAACCATAACCTTAGCTGCTTGCTTCTCAATTCTAAAAGATCCTCCAATTTCATGCCATCTATCGTCACTGATCTCAATTTGGCCCCCATTCACCCATTGGCTATCTACTCCAAGGGCAACATTTACGCTCTGAGGTCCTGATGCTTGTCCAATTTTAACCCATGCAGATACTTGATATGTCAAATAGAGTTTTACTTTATCTGTGATCATCTGAGCTGGACCCATCCAGTTTTGAGTACGCTTTGTAACCAGAATGTAACGGCCACTTAAAGGCTCATGAGCACCAAGGGAATCTCTAGCCATTGGAGGCATTATATGTGGTGAGCCTGTTTGAACACTCATTGTACAGTTTCCAAGTGGGAACCAGCCATTTGTGCCATCATTCAAACTAGTATTTGTGACTATATTAACACCAAACGCAGCATCCTAAAAGAGATGAAGAAATGAGATAGAACGTCGTCAAATGTCGTGCGGAGAGGTAATGGTCGGAGAAACATGAAAGTATTTAATGTTTAAACAGATCAACAGTTTAATTGCCAGTTAGCTAGCTTAAGTGGCATAAACTAACATGTTCTCAGAAAATATTGGGCTTCAAGTTCATCTATAATATCCTATCACCAAGCTCAAGGTAAATTTAAAAAAAAAAAAACAGCAGCTTCCAAATTTAAAGTAATTCAACTAACCTCAATTACTGGTGGAGAAGATGGAGGAGCTTTAGATGCATGCTTTATGACTAAATTATTAAGGAGGATATCCGTGCCAGGAGGTGGACCTTCTAGAAAGACAACAACCTGAGATGGCGAGTCATTTATAAGAAACTTCCCTTGCAACTTCACCCAGTCTTTGTCTGTGGCTTGGACACTACATACCACTAGATTTTGTTAAAACACTTCAGACGAAACATTAATATACATGGTAAATGGAAGATGGAAATCAAAACACGGATAAAGAAGAAAGGGATCAATTAAAGCACCACATTTTAATTGTCTTTGTTTCGAAACGAACCAAGTGGACTGCAAAATTCAATGTCAAAAGATATTATCTATCTGTTTTAGAATTGAAAAGTTATCAAACTCTAGAAACTGAAGTTACAACAGTACACATGCTTCTGACTATTGCACAGATGATTATCCACATAGATATGGAACAGAAGAACCAGTCAAAATCAGAAATTCCTTCAACAGAACAAAGTTGATTATGTTGACATCACCCTACGATGCATGAGCTGTTATAGAAGTGCAAAAAGAGAGATAACAGTAATTTTTGTCTTTTTAAATGCAGTTTGAATGGTTTCCAAGATCAGAAAACAAAAAATAGATGATAAAATATAGAAGATACTGCAAGGATAGAAGAAACAAATTGATGATAAGATAGTAGATACCATAAGTATTATTATATGCACATTATATAAGGGGGACTTGATTCACCCACCTGGCTATTCCAATGTACCGTTCACGGTTATCAGCTGCTTTAACATATAATGTACCGCGAAGATCTGCACTTGTGACATTGTTACCATAGATCCGGGCAACAGCAGTTACCTCATAAGCAAGCTTTCGCTTCACTCTTCCGGTTATATCTTGCTGAATTCCATTCCAGGTCTGTGTGCGTTCCGTTGCAGATGCAAAGTATTTTCCAGACATTGGAGTGATTTTCCCATCTGCCATAGAGTCATGCGAAGCGACCTTGCAGCCTCTTCCAGACCAACTATTGATACCATCATCAAATTGAGGGTTTACTATAATGTTATCATCATCGGTCGAAACAGATGATGTGCCAGATCTCTATTAAAATAAGGAGAAAATCCTTTCAGTAATACAACAAAGTTTGAATAAACTCGAGTAATCTCTAGACAAAATAGAAAAAGAAGGAATTAATATGGACATAGCATTGGACTTACATCACAAGCAGTAGAACTAGGACATGTGATCATTACGGACTTTATGAGCAGGTCAGCTCCAGATGGAGGTCCCTCGAGATAGAATATAACTTGATCAGGCATAGTTGACAGAGAAAACGAACCTTCCAATATCTCCCAACACTCCTTCGAAGCAGATTTTCTGGATGGAGTAAAACACTACCATGAGTATTGTTTCCTAAACAATGGAAGGTAACGAAGACAAGCTGGATACAGTATCTTACTTTGCAATGAATAGATAACTTGTTTCAGAATTCTGATACACTAGTTTTAATGTGGCGATGACCTCAGCAGAACCCTGAAAAGTACCAGATGCTCCAACACAAGCAGAAACTGTATAAGTCGAACCTGCTGATACTCCACTTGTAATGTCTTGCTCTAAGCCTTGCCAACATTCCTTACGATTTGTAACAACAGCATAACAACAGCCTTCCTCTGTTGTTAATCCTTTATGGTACTCAGAACTTGCTGGAACCACAAAAGCATCGCAACAATTGGGGTGCCACGAGTTCAGCCCATCAGAGAATTCATGGTTAAGGATGATGTTAGTAGCAGCATAGCTCCCAGTCCTTTTCCCATTTTCCTTTGAAGTCTGTCAGGAATTAAATATGTATGATTGATGAGCTTGAAGAAGAATTGGCAACAGCTACACTAGTTAACATCAGGTATAAACAGCCGAATTTCATCTCAAGATAAATTTCTCATTGGGCTATAGTGAAAGATATCAGAAGCAAAAATAAAAAACTTCTAGGTCTTTTAAAACTACATAAGATACCGAATATGGAAGATTTTACTAAATTTTCTTCTAATCCACTTTTGAGGGCGAGTCTTGGCGCAGTGTAGAGTTGCTCCTTTAGTGACTTGTAAGCCACGGATTCTAGGCGTGGAAACATCTTTTGTGCAAAAATGCAAGGGGAAAGCTGCTAAGGATATATACCTGTTCTCCCCCTACTCCCACACTAGTTGCATTTCATGCACAAGGTAAGCCGTTTTGTTTCTCCTAATCAACTTCTCCAACACAAAGACGCACAATGCCAGTGTTTCCTTATACCAACAACGAATGTGCTTACAGTTTCAGCTTGTGGAGATACTGAATGTTGTTCACTATCTATAGATTTGCAAGAAATTAATTACTAGATCATATTAGGAAATTCAGCTTATGGCAATTGCTACAGTAGTTCAGTCTCAAATGCTGTAAATCCTTCCTCAACCCCTCGAATTCAAGAATTACTAACTAGTGAAATCAGTAAAAGAATTGAAAATATCCATATTCTGCTTTCTAAAATGAACCCGCATTCCCCAATTGGGAAAAATGCAAAACCCCACCGTACCTGAGAATCAAAGTTGTTGTTGGCAGCGATAATTGGCGACTTCTCCATGCTCTCCTTTGATTCCTATAGGGAAACTCAAAATGTCAAATGAGTTGCCCAAAAAACAATTTTTTTAAGGATACATTCGCTAAACAAGAAGACAGAGTACCTGGAAATGTGTGGTGTATTGTGTACGAGGTTTGAAGAGTCGACGAGCAAAGCTGCAAACAAATAACCTCTTCATTATATACAACTCCTCTCCTCTGTTGAGAAATTTTGCAAGCCAAGTCTTCAGAAAAGCGCGGGACACCTACCAATTTTAACACCATTTTTCATTCTCTGACATAATAACTGTTTGCTCTTTTGGGCTTTAGCTGTCTTTCCTGTCTACTTAATCCAAACAACATACTAAAATAATCCTACTGCAAATTCCCAAATAAATATTATTATTGTGTTCTTTTCATTCCCCCCCCCCCCCCCTTTTTTTTTTCCTATAAATTTTGCTGGGGTGGGTTCAGAGAAATTTCAAGATTTATGTTAGTGGGGTATGATAATTCTGTAAATTTAACATAATATATATACATTTTGTTAAAGAAATTAATTACATATACTCCTAGTTTGAACAGGGGTGGGAAAGGAGATGTTCTATTTTTCAATTGGTGGATGCTTTGTTAGCAAGTTTTCTTTGTCTTGGGGCAATGTCCCACTAGATCCTATCTATAGTAATATATGTATGCTTGAATTTAAATGGAAGATTGCTACATAGGTTAAGTTAAGGCAAGTATTTCTGATATAAATGTTTTCTGATTCCTTTCCTTTTAGTTCTTGGGGTTTTATTTACAAGCCAAATGTCATTCTTAAGAAATTTGTTTGTTTGGTAAACTCAATCTTTCAGTGAATATATTGTATCACTTAAACTTACTGCATTAAGCAGATTCTCAACCGCTTTTTGGCTTTGCTTATACCTAATGTTCGGCGGTAAAAACTTACATGCATCTAGTGTTTACACCAAATCAATAAATACATAACATATGTCTTGCACATGAACTTTAGGTATTTAATCATGGTGAATTATGTACATTCTTATCTTATTATATCAGTCACTTAACCATGATGTATTAATATGATTTGATATAAATATCGGTGTCGATAAGTATTTACCAGGCTATATACACAATCTTGGTAATACCCAATTATTCAATTGTCCAAGAATGTTGAAGATCCTTTCCATTTTTTTCTCTGATCCCAAAGATCTCTAATAATTATAACCGCAAGTGAAAAGACTTTTTAGTATGAACATAAACTTGCATTTCTAGTACGTTATCCATCACCTTGTATGCAATCCAAGTTTTTGGAGAAATTTCCAGCCTTTCTAACGAAATGCTGGGATAAAACTGAACAAATGACATTTTTGTTAAAGTTAAGGTTTACAAGTTTTGTTTCAAAAAAGGCAAAGGAGTGATGATTGATGATGCCTGAGAGGATATTTATCCAAATATTGGCAGATTTAGTGTATTATTTTTCTTGAACTTGTTAAAAATTTCACGACGAGGCCAAAGATGGAAAAAAGAAACTGATTTCAACCGTCATTTTGATATGGAGAAGAAGAAAGCTAAACTACACTTTGCGTGAGGATTAATGTTTCCCATATACTAGAAAGAAGCTGAAAAGTTCCATAAAGTTTAGTTGGAAAATGAACATAGAGAAAGTTAGAAGAAGAAAATTATACCCCATTCTTTCATAGCCTATGAGGTCTTGTCTTTCTTTGAAAAGCAACTCCTAACAGCAAATAAGTAAAGCACACAAATGACAGACACTGCACTACCAAAATAGTTTACTTGACAAAGGTAACTGCCAGAATACGACTCAAACAGTCATTCCAATTAAGAGTGGTCTTTGTATTATTTCTATAAATAATTTCTTTGGTGTAAATATATTACATTAGAATAATTACTGAACCTTTGATTTCCATGAATCCTAATAAATGTATTTCAAGAACTGCATTAGCTGAATGTCTTCTGCGTCGCATTGGCACAACAAGAAAAGCAGGGTAGTCTCTGCTTATTGAACCTGCACATTGATATAGACTCTTAAACTGGTAAAAATTAGCTGGGTTAGTCACTTTTGGGCCAGCGATTAGAGTTTAGCTAGCTTTTCAAATGTATTGGTAAAGTAGTTGCTGGTCCGACTAAATTGATATTTTTGCCCGTAACTAAAAGCACGGAACATAACTCCAACAATCTGTAACGGAGTTGGAAGCTTTGACAAGTGGAACTCCAGTAAACTACGTTGAAATTCGGAATTTTATTTAATTTTCAGACTCCAGGAACGTTTCCTGATTTTTAAACCTTCACTAGTACAAAATCCAGAAATAATTTCTGAAATTTAAAATGTATAGTTGAAATTCCAGGAACAATTAATGAAATCTAAACCTTTATTTGTTCAAATTCCAGGAATGATTCCTGGAGTTCAAAGTTAGAAGAAGCAGCTTCTGCAATTGTTGAATTGTCTTCTAACTGGCCTATAATCCATGAAATCGGGCAGTTGCTATACTATTCTCATTGTCCAATCAAAGTTGAGCCAATTTTCTTTTATTTTGTTGCTTTTATGTGGCGAAAAATTCATAAACATACACAAAAAGAAGAAAAATATCTCAATCTCCTCACATAATTGATGAAACTATCGCCCTTTCTCAATATTAGAAGCAGACGAAAACTAAGTTGAAACAAAATTTAACAAAAAGCTGTTGGTTAACCTCCAAAAATTACACTGCTACGCTAATAGACTTCAACATCGAATTTGTTGACATGGGAGTCCCAAAAAAACGTGGCAGTGCATTGTGAAATTAGCAGGTTACTGTACCCTTGAGCTCCAGTATATACAGGGGTTCAATGATTCGGTTCGTCAGATTATTTTATAAAATTTGTATCATATCAAATTTTTGATTATTTAATTATGTATAACCAAAATTAAACTTACCGAAACCGTTCCGATCATGTCATTTCTCTTCGATATCGATACGGTTCGGTTAATTTTAGATATTTTTTTAAATGTCAGGTAAAAATCACTAGTAGAAGTAGAATGCAATAACATACGTACTTTTATAGTACTTCGCAAAACTCTCTAGACATTTTTACTGTTTAAAGGGTGATAAATTAATAAAACATGAAAGATGACTAGAGTATTAGATCCATCAATTATTCTACAACAACATAAAAGAAACTAAGAAAAGACAAAGAAAAGATATTAACCAAGTTGAGATTCAAGAATAAAGTATATGAAAGATTAAATATTCAAAAAGATAAATTTAAATCATATGAAAGGTAACATATTCAATACATTGTAGTTTGCTACTCATAATCGCTAGAATACCTTGTGTCTTGCTAATGAATATGCTGAAAAAAAATTAGTTTCAATAGGAGTAGCATAATAGTTTTGGGCTTTTAATCATTTTTATAATTCCAATGCTCAAAAAAATATTTAATGCTTATGATTTTTAAACTTAATATATAATATACTTTCTACATGTAAATTTATTCGGTACGGTTCGGTATTTTTTCAGTTTATTTTCACAAAATAAAAAACCTACACTAATTATCGGTACGGTTCTAGATTTATATAAAAACTTATGGTTTTATTTAAAAAAACCTAAAAATTATTTCGGTACGGTTCGGTTCGGTCATTTTTTAAATATCCATTGACACCCCTACCAGTATATATAGCTGGATATTAATCTGTAGAGAATTTCTGAACTCTAGTATAGTATGTTGGAGTTTCACTTGTCTAAGGTTCGAAATTCAGTAACGATTGCTGGAGTTGTGTTCCGTATTTTAGTTGGGTAAATTTTTGTCCAGCAATTTTTCCATGTGAAAAAAGTGACTAGATACTAATAACTTTTTAAATATCGGCTAAACTCTAATAGCAGGGATTAAAAGTGGATGTTTTTCAATTTTACACCTTATAATGTCATCAATCAACTAAGACCCATGAGATAATTGATCAAAAATATTTGCGAAAAAGACAGGAGTACCTATAAAAGTGAAAATATTTACCCTGCTCTACCCATAAAAGAATTCTACCCATTAAATAATTACAATCTCCTACCTATTTAATAAACAAACAGAGTATCTCCAAATAACTACCCACACTAATACCCTACCTATAAAAACGGAAAAGCTGCTCAAATTTGGCAGAATTTTACAAAAAATAGCGCACAAAAATTGAGATTTTCACCAGCATCACAGAATTGTTGTTGAAGATTTGAAGATCGCAAGCCTGAAAAAACAGAGCGAAGATGTTGATTTCTATTTCAAATTTGACTTTTTCTCCTTAAATTTTATAAAAGTATCAATCTGTTAGAATCATAGCAGCTGATTTGACTTTGGAAGATGCTGAAACTTTTGATACTCAAATTCGCATCGTATTATTCCGATTTTGATTTCGCACGTTACAGAAGTTTAGCGCTCAAACTTCTGAATTTTTAACTGAAAATTCTGTTCTCAGTTTGAAGATCTGGAGATCTGTAGGTTTGAATCATAACAGCTGATTTGAGTTCAAAAATATTCTGTTGAAATTCAATATTTGACGTCAACATTATTGAAATTTGCATTGTCGAGATTCGATTTTGTACATAAAAGTAGTTATAACTTAAGATCTGTATAATCATGGAAAATATACCAATTCTGTTGCAGCATATTGGAGGATGGGATGATAATTATAATTTCATAAACTTTCATGTAGATGCAATTTTAATAAAGACTTGTTGGAAATTTGAACAAATTCTCAAAGAGATTGCAAAGCAACTGCAAAAGGACAGTAACACAACAGTTATTCAATATGTTATTGCTCAAGGATATCCACCAATTATAATTTGTAGCGATATGAGTGTTAGTGTTTACATGGAATTGATAAAATCAAGTGTATGGATGACAACACTCTCACTATGTGTGTCGTTTGCTAAAAATACTATAGCTGCAAGCACCTCCAGTTTCGACGTTGCTACAATTTCATCAGAAATTGCACAATTTGAAAGCAGTGATATGATTAGTACTTTTGATGTGCAAAAAGAGATGACACTGGTATAGAACTTGATGATGCAAACATCATAACTAATCAATTTCATCAAAAAGTTGAAAAAGGACAAATTTACAAAGACAAGAACTTGTCGGCTCTCGTTATGAAACAATATGTCGTTAGAGAAAAATGTCAATATCGGGTTAATAAATCATGCCCAAGAAGGTTCGTCTGCATTTTTTCAAGTAATAAAAAACTATGTGATACTTATATAGTATATCAGGATTCTATATGAGTATACTATGTGAGTATATAATTGTATTGGTTTGTGTGTGTGTGTGTTTTATCAGTAAAACATGATATCGATATAGTATATATGTATGCTAAATCAGTATACTATGTGAGTATAGAATTGTACTGATTTGTCTGTATTTTTTATCAGTAAAAGATGATACTGATATAGTATATAAGTATGTTATATGAGTATACTATGTGAGTATAGAATTGTACTGGTTTGTGTGTATATTTTTTATCAGTAAAATATGATACCGATATAGTATATATGTATGATAAATCAGTATACTATGTGAGTATAGAATTGTACTAGGTTGTATGTATTTTTTATCAGTAAAAGATGATACTGATATAGTATATAAGTATGCTATATGAGTATACTATGTGAGTATAGAATTGTACTGATTTGTGTGTATGTTTTTTATAAGTAAATTATGATACCAATATAATATATATGTATGCTAAATCAGTATACTATGTGAGTATAGAATTTTATTGGTTTATCTGTATTTTTTATCAGTAAAAGATGATACTGATATAGTATATAAGTATGCTATATGAGTATACTATGTGAGTATAAAATTGTACTGGTTTGTGTGTAATTTTTATTAGTAAAATATGATACATAACTATATTTGTATTCTCAACAGGTATACCCTTGATTGCGTGGATGAAAGGTGCACTTGGAGACTTAAAGTATCAAGCCTACTAGCATCAAATCTTTTCAAAGTGACAGATTTCAATTATGTCCACAGTTGTTTAAATGATAAGAGATTTTGTTCACAAAAGAAAGTTGTCTCAGCTTTTGTTACAGCTGTGGTACAAGATAAACTTGTTGATCCAAAAACTATATATACACCAACATATATCCAAAGAGACATCCAAAAAGCATATGGTATGGACTTAAGCTACATGCAAGCATAGAGATCAAAAGAAAAATCAATGCAATTATTGAGAGGAACACCTAGTGAGTCATACAAGAAAATACCAACATATCTTTACATGTTAGAGTACGCTAACCCAGGATCAGTGACACGACTACACACTGAAGTAGATGAGAGCTTATTATATGCATTCATAACTATATATGCATCGATTAGAGACTGGATCTACTGTAGGCCAACAGTTGTAGTTGATGGAAGTTTTTTAAAGTCAACATATAGAGGGACCATACTCATGACTTCCACGCAAGACGCAAAGAGTAAGAAAAAAAGTTGTCTCAGAATCAGTATTGAATAATTGATGTACTTTACTATTTTAAAAATGCAATACAATTACATTCAGTTAAAGCAGTAAAAAAGATATTCAAATAACATATGATACCAATATGGTATACAAGTATACCAACATAGTATATAATTATTTTTCTACATACATGCACCTATCTATGACTATACTACTATATAAAATTAATATATTAATATTGTGAGTTGTAACTAATATTTTTTCCTTTGGTTTTATAGGACAAATTCTACCTCTTGCATATGCAATTGTTGATTCAGAAAACGATGCATCGTGGGAGTCGTTCTTTGTGCAGTTCAGAGAAACCTATAGACAAAGAGAGGGAATATGCATTGTATCAGACAAGCATGATGGTATATGGAGAGCAACTTCAATTATTTATCCAGAAGTCCCTCATTGTGCATGTATGTTCTATCTGTGGAACAACATAAAAACGAACTTCAGGAAGAGCCAAAAACAAATCAAAGAAGTATACTTTGCGTTAGTAAGAGTATACACTATTGAAGAATTCAATAGGCATATGGCAGAGTCAGAAGCTATTGATAGTAGTGTGAAAATATACCTGATAAATATTGGATATGATAAATGGTCCCGGGCACATTCCAAGGTAAATAGAACCATGACCATGACATCGAATATTGCAGAATCAGTAAATGCAACAAACAAGCACGCAAGAGACCTCCCAGTTGTGAATTTGCTTGACTTTATGACGACGTTGATTCAGAAATAGAATTACACCAATGTCGTAGAATCATTTATGAAAATCAGTATAAAGTATGAAAATATATTGGCAGATAATACTATCTTAACATAGACGATGACGGTATGCATTTTCAGAATCATAAAAAATACTGCATGTACTGTAGTTTTACTTCTGCACTTTAGAGATTTCACTAAACAACTGCATATTGTTATTAAAAAAATACTATTACTTCATACAACTAATGACTTTTCTTAATTAAAATTATATTAGGTGTTGCCATCAACTCAATTCTTACATTTAGTAATTGATGGCCAAACAAGAAATGTGGTGTGCCTACATGAAAAAAATTGTACTTGTGGAAGGTTTCAGCTAGATGACATTCCATGTGCACATGCAATGGCAGTTATACAAAAATTTCATATGGATTCATACAAGTATTGCTCGGATTACTACAGCATAGATTTCTTGCTGAAAATATATGAGATACCAGTAAACCCTCTGCCGGATGAAACAACATGATAAATTCCAAAACCTATATCTTCGCAGGTGGTACTTACACCAAAAGAAAAAATCAAACCAGGAAAATTAAAAAAAATGAGGCATAGGAGGTTGGGAAGGAAATACAGTTACATGTGCACTATGCGGGAAAAAAGGGCACAACTGAAGAACGTGCCGAAATATTCCAAAGAGAGATTGATATAATGATTCAATATTTTTATAGAACTCATATATCGTAGAATCATATCATTTGAATTACAAAGAATAAAAAGCATGTCTTGCACTAGACATATATTTGGTATGGTGATTCTTTGCTAAATTACTTTTTGGCAAAAATTTTATATGGCTACTTGTGTTTTTAATAAGAATCTGTTTATTTGCTATTTTAGTATATAAAAGAGGGATGCATTTACATCTAGTTGTTGCAGGAAAAAAAGCGCTAAAATATAATGTGATACCCAAGTAGTATATCTGTATACCTTATTGGTATATCTGTATACCTTATTGGTATCAAAATATGTGCAGAAATAGAAGTGGTGCCCCAAAGGTAACATCTGTACATACATCGTTAACAAAATGGGCCTCACGCTTTGCAGGTCATGTCAGTATTGAAGTATAACAAATTGGAAGCCATTTACATGCAGTTATTGCAGGGGGAAAGGTACTCAAATACAATGTGATACCCAAATGGTATATTCGTATACCTTATTGGTATATAGTTGTATTGCACTAATATGGTTAAACCAAAATATATGTAGAAATACAAGTGGTGCACCAAAGAAATGCAACATATGTACATACTTCCTTAATAAAATGGGCACATTTTGTAACTCATGTCAATATTGAAGTATAACAAAAAGGTACTCAAATACAATGTGATACCCGAATGGTATATTTGTATACCTTTTTGCTATATAGTTGTATTGCACTAATATGGTTAAACCAAAATATGTGTAGAAATACAAGTTGTCCACCAAAAAATGCAACATCTGTACATACTTCCTCAACAAATGGGCACACTTTGCAACTCATGTCAATATTGAAGTATAACAAAAAGGTACTCAAATACAATGTGATACCCGAATGGTATATTTGTATGCCTTATTGGTATATATTCGTATTGCACTAATATGGCTAAACCAAAATATATGCAGAAATACAAGTGGTGCACCAAAAAAATACAATATTTGTATATATTTCCTCAACAAAATTGGCACACTTTGTATCTCATGTCAGTATTTACATCTAGTTGCTGCAGGAAAAAAGGTACTCAAATATAACGTGATACCCAAATGGTATATCTGTATACCTGATTGGTATATAGTTCTACTGCACTAATATACCTGAACCAAAATCTTTGCAGAATACAACTAGTGCAGCAATGCAAAATCTGCACATAATTTCTTAGATTCAACTATAACTAAAAATTGCTATCAATACAAATTCAAAACCAATTCGCTTTCTAAAAGTATTTCTTCTCATTCAATTCAATAGTCGTCATGTTCTTCAACCAAATAGCAACATAGTTCCTCTTTTTAAACGTCGTAACTCCCTTAAAAATACACCTCTAAAAACAACTTATGTTGCTGTATTACAACGAACTAACAGTGCTCCTCCTACTGCAAATGGCAGTAGGAGTAGGAACTAACAGTGTTGTTGTAACATCCCTGTTCTGCACTAATGGCTTGACTTCAAGTGCTGAGAAAATTTTGTCTCCGAAAGGCATTGCTAATAAACCAACAACTTTATTGAAGAAACCTAAGAAAAGCCTAATAAAATAAACTGAAGATAGATTCCAACATTAAAATAGTTATATCAACATATTGTAATATTACAATTGTATTCCTAGAACACACTTTTAAAAGCTAGCGTTTTTACAATCTAATAATGCAAAATACCATATTTCATCAAAAACTATTAAAATCCTGCAAAGTTTTCATGCTACAAACTAGAAGAAAAAAGAGACCTATACTACTTCTTGCGCTTCTTCCCACGAGTCTTTTTTATTACTACTGGAGCCTCAGATTCACTTGATTCATCATGCAACTTCTTGTTCTTCCCATAGTACCACAACAGTATATCAAACCTAGCTCGAAGACCTTCAACATCAAAATTGTCAATAGGGATTGGAAGACCTTCAATAATGTACTCAGCAAAGCATGCAACATATACTCCACAATCTCTTAAATAAAGCAAATGAATAGAATATAAAAATCGATTAGTAGTGAAAAATGTTAATATGAATGAGGAAAACAAAGTAAAAAGGGTAACTCTTCTTACGAATTTTGATGTGTTGGCAGATTTGTAATCAGTTCAATCTCAAATGGATCAGTCAAGTCCTTTTCCATGTGCAGGCCATTTTCTACTACAATGTCACTTCTTTTGTTATAAAATTTAATGCTAACTAGAAACAGGGGTATCAACACAGCATATGCCTCTGGCACCTTTTGAATAGCTTTTTTGTGCTTTCGACTACGTAGAGAGTCATATACATAAAAATATCTCTTATGGAATAATACACATCCCAATATCCAATGCCATTTTTCTGCCAAATTAATTAGAAAGAGGGCATGATCAACCTTGTGCTATGGAGTGTTGCAATGCATCCTAAATCCTTTCATGTACTCCATGATATCGTCTGATCTATCAATCAAATGATCTTGTTTCTCACCATTTACAAATTCTGTGTAAACTCTTTGAATGATATTATTAAAAAGAGTATTTGTAGTTGTAACTTTGATTGGCATATTAATTCTATATTTTGCCTTATTTCTAAGATAGTAGAATATAATATTCAAATGCTGCAAAAAGAGAGAGGAAGAAAACATGACTAACACTAACAATATGCATGAACTAATACAAAAATAAAAATAAAAAATTGTACACATACCGAACTAGACAGTGCCCTGCCAGAATAGTTTAATGTATGGAAAAACATCTTATCATCAATCTATTCAACTTCAAAGTCAAAACAAGGGTCCAACTTTCGATTACGAAGTAAATACACTTCCCTATTTCATATAAAAGAAGATATGAATAAGAAATACATCAACAAAAATTAAGAAAACATGAAAACAAAAGTACATGGAAACGAATACACACTCTCCCAATTGCATGTCTGCTTCAACAAAGTTTGAGAATGCAGTCGTAAGCTTATAATCAATAACCACTGAAATGTCATTTACAAATGAAAATCTTCCTTTGATAACCTTCGAGGATCCCCCAACTGCACTATACCAGATTTCCAGTCATTTCTGTACGGCGACTGTTTTACAACTGCAGGGCGCCTTCTCCGTGTGAAAACTACAGGAGTTATTTCAACATCTGTTTGTGTTTGGACAACAGTTCTTGATACCGATTGATCAGGTTTAGACTTATGTACATCACGAGTTGTTAGTTCATTTCCAAATTAATTTACATTACATCACCCTCCTTGTGTAATGGCATCAATTAGATCAAGTTGAGAATCAATATACACAAAATCAGAATTCAAGTCAAGATCACCCTCGTGTCGACATGGAGCTTAAATTACAAAATGCTAATGAATCAACAAATATACAGAGTTAAGAATTTTTTTTTAAAAAAGAATGAAAAGTTATATATAGAAGACGTTACCAGAAGACAAATTCACATTAGTGCCACCTACATCTGCTTGACCAACACCATCAACCCGAGATGCTGAACACATAAAAGCATTATCAACATCACTATTTAAATAAAAAAACTATCAAAAATCTCTCATTTACATACCAACTTCAGAATAAGTAACATCAACAATCGTACCATGTGGAGCAGTATTTTGTAGTAAAGGAGGAGCTTTAGACTCAATAACATCATCTGGTCGTGTTTGTGCAGCGTTTCCTGATGGAAACAGAGCAGGTCCAGACTTTTTAACATCGTGAGATGACTACTTATATTTTGCATGTTGTGTAATGGCGGTGATTTGATCAATTGCAGATGCAGACAGTTCAAAGTCAGAACCCTAGCCAAGATAATGCTTATTTACAAATGGGGCTGAAAAAAAGTTAAAAAAGGCTACTGAACGCACAAATATATAAAGTTAAATAAATAAAAAAAAGAATAAAAAAATTGCATATACAAAATTTTACCAAAACGCAAATCATCAGTAACTACGCCATGCCTTGCTGTGACGTTCTTCATATTGACACCACTGGAAGCACCCACTCGACCAACTCCACCAAAACCAGACGCTAAATATATAAAAGTATAATCAAGAGTACTATTTTCAAAAAATAACAAACAAAAAAAACTAAATCTGTGATTTACATACTAGAAGACGTTTTGGGCGTGCTATCTCCAATAAATACAGGACCATTCCCGTTGTCGCCCCTTTCAAACTAGTCATAATCATTGTGTATCTCACCACAGTAAGGATCATTATCATGTTGCTTATGCTGAAAATGAGAAAATGACAATTTTATTATTATATATATTACAAGAATACTATGTGCACTAAAAGTAAAGAATGGAATAGTATCCTATAAGCATATATTGCATCTTTGAATAATATACTATAGCATTATATTATATAAAAGATCAATACCGCTGAATTTTCCTCTAGTTTCACTGATTGCCTACCAATAGATGCAAACACCTCCTCAAACTTGGTCTCTACAAAAAGTTTCAAACCTTGTAACTCCTTCATTACCTCAGCATTGGTAGGTTCAGAATAACCTCCAGTACTTTGATGCATATTTTGTGTCTTTGGCAATTGAGTGTCAAAAACCTGAAAGCTATCAGGCTGACTATCAGTGCAATAAATTTTAATTTCAAAGTTTAGACCACGCACATCTAATAGTTGCTTCTCAGCATCAGTTGAGGTGATGTTCTTTAGCTGCAATTGTTAATGACACTAGTTAGATATAGAAATGATAACAAAACATGAAAAGATAAAAGTTCCCTATAACCATATGATACCAACATGGTATACATGTATACCATGTATACCAACATGGTATACATATATACCAACATAGTATATCATTGCTCTGGGATATTGCTACAACTACCGTCTACCTGTGACTAAACTACTGTACCAAAATATTAAAAGATGCAATAAAAGTACGAAAAAATTAAAAGTATAAGTAGCAAAAAAATTATAAATAGCAGAAAAGATCCCTATTACCATATCATACAAATATGGTATACATGTATACCAACAGAGTATATCATTGCTCTAGGATATTGCTACAACTACCTATGACTAAACTACTGTACCAAAACATTAAAAGATGTAATAAAAGTATGAAAATATTATCTTCTCGTATTGCAAGCTAAATATTCGCAAAGCAAGTTGCTCATTCCGTAGGTGATCTTTGACTACCCAATTTAGAATTTGTGGAAGGTTGTTTGGAATATTGCTACAACTACCTGTGACTAAACTATTGTACCAAACATTAAAAGATGCAATAAAAGTATGAGAAAATTACCTGCTCGCGTTGCAAGCTAAACATTCGCAAAGCAACTCGCTCATTTTGTATTTGACCTTTGACCACCCAATTCAGAATTCGTGGAAGTTTGTTTCCAATATGATCAGCAAAGCGACCATCTAAACTTGGGCAGCATTCATACAACCAAATCTGTAAAGCCAACGGGAAGCCACCGAGTCTATAAAAAAGGTTTATCTTGAAACTTGTTGGAACACGAGTCGATTGTAGCGTTATAAACATCGACACTCAAGGGATAATTATTAAAATCACCGCACTCAACCAAATCAATGTAAGACCATGAAATAACCTTTGGTTTGAGCAGAGAAAGTAAGAAGTTGTTCACAAAATAAAGAATTATTATTTTCAACGCATCATCATTTGTCTCCCATTTCTTCTTCGTAAAGCAGTCTACTAGTTGGGTCATTGTCACAGATGCAGTCCCAAAATATTTTGAAATCAACCTATTCTCTGGTACGCTCTCTATACTTGTATTACACTTACATTCAGCCCAATAACGAGTGCAAATTCACTCAAACCAAAGCGCAACCTAGAATCACTCACTATAAACGCATCTCATTTTCACCTCATGATGTACTTCTCTAATAAGTAAATGGTGCATAACCCGAATCTGCACAATAACTGGTGGCAGATCCAAAAAATATCCAAAGTATGTTTTCTTAAACATCTGAAGTTGCTTCTTTGTTAAATTCTCTTTCAACAGACGAATGACATTGCAGTCGGTATCCCAATCTACCTTTGGTTTATAATCTATGTCCATAGGTACAAGAAAATTCCAACACTGCAAAACATGTTCATATAAATAATTTCAAAAATAGAATTCACTTAAAAATACAACTAAAACAACCAAAAATATTACAACTACCATATGATACCAACATGGCATATAACTATACCAACAGGGTATACAATGCTACTAGATAATTTCCGACAACTATAAATTACTATACTACTATTATATAACAGACAAACATAAAGAGAAAAATCAAAAAGGTATGCAGTTATAAAGTATTTTCAAGATATTATACGATACTACTATTATTAAAGGAAAAATAAATAGTGTACCAATTAAATGCAGTCAATACAACCAAAAAAGGATCCAAAAGCATATGATACCAATATACCAATATAGTATATAGCTACACTAATAGGGTATATAGTTGTACAGGGTGTTCTAACAACTGCCTATAACTATAAAAACTATTACATAACATACATACTCTATGTCCATAGGCACAAGAAAATCTCAACAATGCAAAAACATGAACATATAAATAATTTCAGAAATAGAATTCACTTAAAAATGCAGCTAAAACAACTAAAAAATGTTACAACTATCATATGATACTAATATGGCATATAATTATACCAACAAGTTATACAGTTCTACTGGTTAATTTTCGCCAACTATATATGACTATTCTACTACTCCTATTACATAACACACATGCATAAAGAGAAAAATAAAAAAATAATGTACCATATATTAATATATTAAAGTATTTTAAGAAATTGTACTATACTACTATTATCAAAGAAAAATCAGATAGCGTACCAATTAAAGAAAGTTAATACAACCAAAAAGGTATGATACCAATATAGTATATAGCTATACCAACATGGTATATAGTTGTATGGGTCGTTCCCGCAACTGAGGTTCCAACAAACATATGATACCAATATATTATATAGCTATACCAACAGGGTATACAGTTGTACGGGGTCGTTCCCAGTTCCCACAACTGATTATAACTATAATATAATACAAAAGCATACTAGGAAATCAAAAAATAACAATGTACTATATGTTCAAAAGTACAAATCCTAATTTAAAGAAAATTACCTTCTTGGGTGCCACATCAATTTTTTTCTTCTTTACTTGAGAACCATCGCTACAATCAACATTGACTGGTTGAGTCTCTATGTCAAACACGGATTTACGTTGGCTTTTCCCTAACTCAGAATCCTTAACAACTTTAGCTTTTCCCTTATCATTCACCGCAACACCTGCTATGACTAGTTCGAAATTTGTTTCGGGTAATGACTGGTAGGGAGTTCCATCGACTGACGAAGCATCAGCCTTTTCCACCCTCTAATTCTACATTTTCAATTGTATGTTTTCAACACGACTACTGCTAGGGTTAGGACTAAACACAGATGGAGAATTAGAAAATAATGAAAAACTAGGACCGGACATGGCTGAGACAACTGCTTCAGCAACTACTTGGGTTGAAGAATGATGTTGTGCACGACGCCACCATCTACGCACACAATACTTCCGATCCATAATGAAAAAAATAACCCACAGACATTGATTCACAAAAATTCTATGATTTTAAAAACCCACTTTCACTAAAATGTACTTTCACATCCAAAATTTTCGCCCAGAAATTACTATTAGACGAAGAGATAGAACGAAATCTGAAGAAAAAATTCAAAAGTCGAATCACTAAATGCTGGGTGAAATATGGTTTCTCATGGTTTGGCTATGGAGGTTTTGAAACTAACTCTGTAGTTAAAACGAAGACAAATTAAATGAGGCATTAAATGATGGTGGGTATGGGATCCGCTAATTGCGTGGGCTGCTGGGTGAAATAGCTTGGACCGGGTATGGAAATCCGCTAATAAGTGGGCCGCGTAAATAGTTTGGGCCGCATGAGAAGAAAAAATAAATAGTTTGGGCTTAGTATAGAATAAGGTTTTCTCAAAATATTTTCTCAAACTCGTTCCTTGATAGAACCTAGTGGAGGAAATATAAAATTGCTGACTTAATGTTATGGCGGCGTACGGCTAAGTCAAGTTGTGCACCATAAAGTTGTAGAGTTCAAATCAAAGTTCAAACCCTAGTGAACGAGCCTGACAATGAGATTCAGAAAAATATTGCAAATATCACACATATGATTTGAGCTTGTCAAGGGAATTCAAGAAGTTATATTTAATATTTTCAAAAAAATTGAATTCCCTTCCTTGCACGTGTCTCCGCTTATGCATGCGCTATTTGATTACATTTTTTTGTTTCAAAGAAGAAACCAAATTTCTTGGAAACAAAGCTTCCCTTATCTTATGCGCTCGTTTACGCTGATTGTCCAGCACCAGTTGTTAAGGGTGTGCATTATTCGTGTTAAATTAAGAAGAAAACAAATCAAACCGAACCAAATATTTTTGTTATTTGTTTGTTTTTTCGGATTTATAGTTTGGTATGGATGAATTTTTTTAAAATTATCTCATTTGCTAGCATTCACAAGGTAAGCATAAGGCGTTTGAGAGTCTTGCTTAGGGGGAGTTTTTTTCACGGCAAGTATAAAAAATAAGAAAATTAAAAAATATAACCTACCACTTGTGTGTGCCTTTTGTGACGTTGTTCACTCGATATTTTGTACTCTCTTTTATATAGTGGATTGCTCATTAATTTCTGCCTGTGTATGTTGGTCAATTGATCGAATCACATTAAATGTTTGTGAATCTTTTCGTGTTTTTTTTTGTTATATGATTTATCATCGTTCAAGTTTTTCGTTGTTAGCTTTCGCATGACATCTGATTATTTCGGTCATAACAACTGGTATCAAAGCCAATAATTTGGCGGCAGAACTACGGATATGACGGAGTATGGCGTGGGGCCCGGCTTAGTACCTTTACCGGTCTACGGAGTTTACAACCTTTACCTGTAACTTCGAAGACGCATACCTAGCCTTTGGGCTAAGCTGCGCAAAATATTTAATATATTGCACAATATATCTATCTCAAAGATAATAGAATCACTTTACAGTAAAATAAAGACGAAATATTTCATGGTATAGTATAACTTCTATACACATAGTACATAAAGAAACCTTTTACACTATGGAACCAACTAAAAGGCAACTAAAGGTGACAGTCCAGAATTGGTAACCCTGAAATAAAGTAGGTTACTTGCGAACAACAGATAAAATATATTGTTATACTTCCGGTTTATATAAGTTAAATTAAATACAATCATGATCGTTAGCATGGGTTAATAGAAAGTAACATGCAGAAGCATGGTAAAAACCATAACACAAATTCATAAGAATAATATGCATGTAAAGAAGAGCAATGACAAACGGAGTCATGTTCGTCCACCGTTTTACTAGTGCATTGCCTAGCGGATCTTGTGTTTTCAGCCGACCTCAAAGATGTAGATGTGAACCTTTCCGCACCCAAATCCCTCTCGCCAGTTGCTGCTCTTTTCAGCCATGCTACTTAACACTACATCACTATGTCCCTCGTTTGGTCCTATTCTTAGGTTTAAGGACATGCAAATCAAGGTCTTAACCTCTCGCTTTCCAAAATAGTGGGGTAATCTCCAAATCTTTTGATATTTCCTCATAGACAGCTCCTATTTTTGCACGTGGCATTTCCCCATCCGTTATGTCACGTGCGTGGAGCCGCCAATTAAGCACGTGGTGATTCCCATCACGTGCGTGGATGGCTACTCACCTTCGTGAGAATTTCGGGTATGTGCAGAACTTGGCACCAAGGCATCCATGGCCACATTAATGGCGGCCGTGGTTGCCTGAACTTATCATGCGGGATACTTTTGGCTTGGTTGGCTATGGATTCCAAGGTGCCTTCAACATGTGGCTTATTATCCCACATATTTTGCTGGACAAGAATTGCATAAAGGCTTAATAGGCACACGCGGCGGACCTAAACAATGCATTCCTAGCTATTGGTAATACCCCCACCACCCTCAAACTCCAGCAATTTCTTTTGTTCTTGGAGTATTTAGTGATTTGTAAGCTAAAAAACTATATTAGTATGAGAAAGATGGGGATATTAATTTATATTATTAAGGGACAGGAGTACGGGTATTATCAATCTTATTATGCAGATATGTTAGTTTAGAAAAATTATCTGCAACGATAGTGAAACAACCACTAATATTTTAAGAAACAACTAAGTTTAACGTTTTCTTTTTTTGAAATTCTCATCGTTTAACAATCTCAATTTCTCACCACTAAGTAGAATGCCAATAACAATTTTATACATTTTGAATAGTTTAAATCTATTTGAAGTTAAAAATGGTTTGGTGCTCTTACAAAAGAAAGAAGTTTAATACATGTTTTTTTTCAAATTCTTATTGTTTAACAGTCTTGATTTTTTACCACCGAATAAAATGTCAATAACTTCACATATTAGTATAGTTCAAATCAATTTAAAAGCTCAATTTTTGGGTCTTAAAGCAATTGTTTTAGTAGCTTTGGACTTGAGCCAACCTTGTTGGTTAGAATATGTATGAGGCAAAATATGTCTCTAGAGTATCTAAGCCAAGATAATATTATGGGAAGGATTCTCAAATTGACGTTAGTCGAAGCGACCCAAGAAGCAGCAAAGTCCTTGGCTGAAGTGTCGACATGAGCCGTAGTCGAGATGTCGACAAGAGCTGTGGTCGAGATGTCAACAAGGATCGAGATCGAGGTTGAATATCGATGATAAGAATTGTAACGGCTAGTTTGTGAGGATATGATATTAAAAGAGAATATTCTAGTGGATATTCTCTGAACTTGTACTATTAGGGTTTTTTAAGAACATGTCCCATATATATAGAAAAAAGAGACAATGATAGGGGCATGTGATATTCATTTGTAAGAACACACTTTGATGGAAAGATTCTCTCTCTCTTGCTAAGATACAAATACTATATTTTTATTGAGATTCTTGTCTACATTATTCCATACGTTTCCATCAGATCCGAGAACAATTCGAACATTCAAGTATTTGTCTGTCACTCATCATTGTCAGGAGGAACAACCATCTAGTTTATCCTTTATTGAGTGAATCATTCCCCCTATTTACTTAAATGTCATTTATTCTTATTCATTGCTATTAAATATACATTATTGCCCATGCTTTTTGGAACAGTTATTGCATATTGTTATCACTATTTGACCAAACTCATCTAACGTTTATTGCACCCTTGGAAGCTACATCTAAAAATATTATTGTTAACTAAGTTTTAACCCATAATTACATAAATTCAATTATTTGAACCAAGAGCCATATTTTTTGTCAAACAATTTGACGTTGCCTATGGGGATTTTTTAGTTAAATTTTTAGTTTCCTCTAGATCTACGAATAACATGAGTCACTAACGTCACAAAACCCAAGATCTCCTTTCTTTATGCATATAAAACCCTACATGGCAGGTAACCGAGAAGAAAGGAAAAGAATAGCAAGTGACCTCCCAACCAACCTCATTAACATTATCAATGAAAGTTGTTAAATAGTGGATGAGGACATAACGCCCAGTGCATCCACTAATTGACACGCTAACCAGCGTCCTCAACAAGCCCACTCAGGATACAACTACATAAAACGCAAGGACTTGCACGATACAACAAGCGGACGAGCAGTGCAACCAGCTTTTTCCTCCAATGACAAGTATTACTCACAATGTCATTGATAGTGCAGGTGATAACGCCCTTGCAGCCATTCTGAAAAGGATAGAAGAAATGGAGAATGAAAACAAGGCGCTCCAAGATCAAATGAAAGAGCACCAAGAAAGGGTGGATAAAATACCAGGTGCTTCTAAGTTGTTGCCGAAGAAGGACGTCGGTCGGTTTGTCGAACAGTCGTACAGTGATGACGCAGCCCCACATGCTATACCAAAAACTTTTAAAATGCCGCCCTACCTCAAGATATATGACAACACAACCGACCCTGAGGACCACGTAACTCATTACGTCACCGCCTTAAAATGCAATGATCTCACCAAAGAATAAGTATCTTCCATTTTGCTGAAGAAGTTTGGCGAAACCCTTACAGGAGGGGAACTAACATGGTATTCAGAGCTACCAGCATGCTCTATAGAGGCTTTCGAGGAGATGGCTGACAAGTTTGTAACGGCCCATGCCGGAGCCAAGAAGGCCGAGGCAAGGGTGAATGACATATTCACTTATTAAGAAGTCCCTGGGAAAGGGACTAAGGGATTTCCACGCCCGGTTCAACCGAGTGAGGATGACTCTGCCAAACGTATTTGAAGGGATGGCGGTCGCAGCCTTTCAGAATGGGCTGAGTAGAGATGGTTCAAGAGAAACTAGAAAATTGTTGAGTCGGTTGATGAAGTATCCCCCAACCACTTGGGACGAAATCCACAATGCTTACTGTGCCGAGGTCCGTGCAGATGAAGACGACCTCAACGGACCGACTCACTGACCAATATCGGTATAAGCCGAATCAAGAAAAGATCGGAGAGACAACGCCAGAATAGATCATACAATCCCACGGCCTAACAGGGAACGACATCAACCATATACCAGGGCGTCCGTTGAGCCCTCCCCCCGCTATGAAGAGGGTCCATCCAAACCAGGGACGGAAACTCATCGGAACTATCGAGGTACGCCTCCCCTATTATCTGCTCATAAATTTTGTGTCACATACAGAGATAGTATACGCTCTGAAAAAACTCAGATCGAAAGTGAAGTGGCCGCCGGCGATGAGATCGGACCCGAATGAGGACACAAAACTAAAGATTGCATCGCCCTGAGGCAAGAAGTCATAAACAGGTCACCTCAAAGAGTTATTGAGCGACAAGGGAAGAAACAACTTTGCTAGAGGACGCGAACACCAAGGACCGCCAAAACCTCCCTTACTAGCTCGAACCATCAACATGATCATCGACGACAGTGATGACGCTTCCATCAACAGCGTGAAGTTCACCACTACCTACAAACTCAAGCGATCTATCACCTGCGAGTGGTACGATGAACTCGAAAAAAGTCTTATCTTCAACAAGTCGAACGCCAATGGTTTGACCTTTCCTCATAATGATTCCCTCGTTATTACTTTACGTATTTTAGATACTGATGTTAAACTCGTTATGATAGATGACAGGAGCGGCACATTCATTATCCATCCCCGAGTGCTCACCCAAATGAGACTCGAAGACAACATAGTGTCACGCTGCATCACGCTAAATAGTTTTAACAATGCAGTTGAGCAGACATCCAGAGAAATCACACTCCCTTTTATGGTCGACGGCGTAACTCTGGAGATAACGTTCCACATTATGGACCAGGCCACCGCGTACAATGCCATAGTGGGATGACCATGGATACATCCCATGAAAGTTGTCCCATCCAGCTTATACAAAGTAATTAAATTCCCAACTCGATGGGGGATCTTCGGTATACGAGGAGAACAACACACATCACGAGAATGCTACTGCATCGCCTTAGACGGTGCGGCCACCCAACAAAGAAACGATAAAGAAAATGAGGCATAACAATCAACAGGATCGACGTCGGAGCAAGGGGAAGCAGAGAACGTCATCAGAGAACCAGATACACCCAAAGCCACCGGTTCAACCATAGAAGACCTCGACCCCGTTCAATTAGATCCTAACGACCATAGCAAGAAGGCCTATATCGGTTGCAAACTTCAGGAGCCGGGTAAATTCATTTAATCTTAAAATCTAACGTGGATTTGTTTGCTTTTATCCATGCAAATATACCAGACATTCCAAAGGAAATCGCCACGCACAAATTAAACGTCTATCCCTCCCCCCCCCGTGAGGCAGGTCAGTTGTAAATTCAACTCTGTAATCAATGATGCAGTGCACGAGAAAATGAAAAATTATTAGAAAATGGCTCTATCAGGGAGTCGAAGTACCCCAAGTGGGTTTCCATCGTAGTAATGGTTAAAAAGAAGAATGGGAAATGGCAGATGTGCGAGGACTTCACAGACTTGAACAAAGCATGCTTAAAAGATTCGTTCCCACTACCTCACATCGACCAACTCATTGACGTAACAGTCGGGCATGAGCTACTAAGCTTCTTGGATGCTTACTTCAGGCTATAATCAGATCCTCATGGAAGAGGAAGATCAGGAAAAAACCACGTTCATCACCCACCAAGGAACGTACTTCTACATGGTCACGCCCTTCGGACTAAAGAACGCGGGGATGACTTATCAAAGGTTGGTGACAAGGATGTTCAAGGATTAGCTCGGTAAAACAATGGAAGTATATATAGATGACATGCTAGTCAAGTCCAAAAGGGGAGAAGATCACATCGATCATCTGAAAGAATCTTTCAACATACTTAGATGGTATAGAATTAAACTGAACTCGGAGAAGTATGCATTCGGCATAGCCTCAGGAAAGTTCCTAGGTTTCTGGGTATCGCAGCGAGGGATCGAGGTCAACCCTGACCAAATCAAAGCTATCGAGGGGATACCCGAACTCTTGACCACCAAAAAATAGGTCCAAAGGTTGACTAGCCGCATCGCCGCCCTATCAAGGTTCATCTCACGGTCATCGGATAGGTGCCATAAATTCTTTGGTGTACTTAAGAAAGATAACAGCCTCTAATAGACTTCGGAGTACGTCCAGGCTCTGAGGGAACTAAAGGCATACATGCCGTCACCACCCTTGCTTTCAAAACCAGAACCGGGGTAGCTGTAAGCGCAGTCCTAATTCGAGAAAATAAAGGTACGCAATCTCCCATCTATTATATTAGCAAAATATTAGTCGATGTCGAGACGAGGTACCCACACCTTGAGAAACTGGCTTTGGCCTTGGTCATAGTTTCACTAAAGCTCAGAACATATTTCCAATGTCACCCCATCTCGGTCGTCACAACTTCCCCCCTAAGAAGCATTTTACATAAACTCGAGCTATCGGGAAGGCTGGCCAACTGGGCCATCGAGCTAAGCAAGCATGAGATCACATACTGGCCATGATGGTGATAAAGTCACAAGTGTTCGCTGACTTCGCGCCTACTTCAGCGCAAAAATAATGCCTGAAGTCGAAAGGAAAATCATCCAAACTTCCCCCAAACACAAGACCTCTGGGTCCTATACACTGATGGCTTATCCAACGCGTCGGGGTACGGACTGGGACTCATACTTAAAGTCCCAACATGCAAAGTAATTCCCCAGTCCATAAGGTTCCCGAATATTACTAACAATGAGGCCGAGTATGAGGCCGTCGTTGGAGGTTTGAGACTAGTGCTCAAGTATGGGGCAAAAAATTAAAAATTATACTGTGATTCCCAGCTCGTGGTCAACCAAGTCACAGGGGCTTTCCAAATCAAGGAGCAATTATTGAAAAAATACTAGACCAAAATATACAAGCTACTGCCCAAGTTCGACGAATGCCAGCTCGACCAAATTCCACAAGCATAGAACGTCGAGGTAGATGGCCTCGCTAAACTAGCCGCAGCCACCAAAAACAACATAACGGGAGACAAAAACGTGGTCCATCTCCTCAACTCATCACTAGACCAAGTCGAGGTAAGAACTGTTAATTTAACTTGGGACTGGCACAATTGTATTGTTGCATACTTGCAGAACGACACACTCCCAGGCGATAAAAAAGAGGCCAAGAAACTAAGAATGCAAGCAGCTAGATACAATATCCTCCCTAACGACCTGTACAAGAGAACTTACGACGGCTCTTTAACGAAGTGCCTGGGCCCAAACTAAACTCGGCGCGTCCTTGAAGAAATCCACGAAGGTCATTGCGGGGCTTATTTCGGCAACCGAGCTCTGGTTAGATGCCTTATACGGGCGGGATATTACTGTCCCACCATGAAAAAGGAGGCCACAAATTTTGTGAAAAGCTGCGAGCAATACCAGAAGTATGCCCCAATGATTCACCAAGTGGTCGTTTATCAAATGGGGAATGGACATCGTGGTCCCCCTCCCGACAGGACGAGGTAACATGTGATTCTTTTTGGTTTTAACAAACTATTTCTCTAAGTGGGTGGAAGTAGGAGCATTCGTCCAAATACGGGAACACGAAGTAGTCACATTTAAATGGAGAAATATCATATGTCGGTTCGGCATTCCCAAAGAAATCAGCTATAACAATGGACCCCAATTCACGAAAAAGAAAATCGTTGATTTTTTCGAGAAATGGAATATCAAATGAATACTCTCAACCCCATACCACCCCACTAGAAATGGGCAAGTAGAGTCCTCCAACAAATCAATACTAAACATCATGAAGAAGAAGCTTGAGGACACCAAGAGACTGTGGCCGGAAGTAATACTAGAAGTATAGTGGGCCTACCGAACAACTCTGAAAACAAGCACATGAGAGATGCCCTTCTCTTTGGTCTACGGTACCGAGGCAGTCATACCAGTCGAGGTCGAAGAGCCCAGTCTAAGGTACTCCCATGAGAGCGACGCAAGTAACGATGATAGCAGAAGGCAAGAACTCGACGAACAAAGAGATATGAAAGCTAAGTAGAGTGCTATTATAACAAGAAAGAAAAGGTCAGGCCGCTCAAAATCGGGGACTACGTACTAAAAGCTAAAACTCAAGCGAGCAAAGATCCCGGGGAAGGCAAGTTGGGAACAAATTGGGATGGTTTGTACAAAATCATAGAGAAAGTAAATAAAGGATCATTTCAGCTAGAAACAATGGAAGGAAAGCTACTACAAAATAACTGGAATATCAGCCGCCTCAAATACTTCAACTTCTAAAAGAAAAAGTGTCTCCCAAGTCGTACTCTTTTTTTCCTCACTTGAGTTTTATCCCAGTTGGGTTTTCTTAAGGAGTTTTTTAATGAGGCGACGAAGAGAACAATCTAAGTTAATGTATGCGAAGTAAAGGCCGCAATCACTAATTCATTGCTTGACCTCTCACTATTCTCCAGATCGACCAATGAAGAGACTAGATAGACCAGGACTAGGACTGGAACACCAGCCAATACCCAAAAATCTATAAATCTCCCCAAGTATGTAGCAGAAGCAACAATGTCAAGGCAATAAACTTTACACTTATCAGCACATCTTCCTTAAATTCAGGTTATGTTCGACCTCGCTCGAACTAACACCTACCGGCCCTCGACCATAATTAAACTCAGATTATGTTCGACCTCATTCGAACAAACACCTATCGGTTCTCGACCATGATTTAATGCAGGGTCACGACCAAACAAGTCAACAACCTCGGCCATGTCTCAACGCACAAAAAAATATTTCTAGATGTATAGCAAAGGCAACAAAACAATAGAAGCAAAAAAACATACGAGTACAGAAAATAAACCACAAGAAAGGAAACAGGTGTAGAGAACAACCTTGGAATTTCATACTTAACATTTTTTTTACAAAGGCTCGTGAAGACGCCGACAAAAATACACAAGTTCACAAAAAGAAGAAGAAAAATCACTGATCGCAACCATTATGATCCCCTGCACCTTCTCCACCCTGGCCATCGATGTCCAGGCCACATTGATCCCCCTCATCACCGTCATCTTCACCCTCACGGTATGCAAAATCATACCAGGCATTCTCTTCAATCTGATCCACGCTCCCGTCCCCCTCGTCGTCGTCGTCGGTGGCCTCAAGCATGGTGAGATCATATCCATAAGCGATCCGAGCCTCGCGGGCCTTAACACGAATATCATCCAGGGCGACCGCATAAACAGAACCCGCCTTATGCAAATCTCGAAACACGTCCAACTGAGCCTCTTTATGAATCCATTCTTCATACAGGTCCCGAGGAATGTTGGGAAATTCTGAAGTACGAGAAGAAGATGGATGTGCAAGCAGTTGGGCCTTCTCAGCTTCTAAAGCGGTCACCCGATCATAGAGGATGGAATTGTCTTTCTCCAACTCTCCTCTCATTTCCTCTAGTCGATCCTATTTTACCTTCTTCGTGGACTGATCAAACTCCCGCTCGGCCTAGAGAGTCATATTCGCCAACTCTAGCATCTCTGATTTCCTCCGAGCCTCACGACCCAAAAATCCTAACATGTCGTAATGTCGCCTATCTCTATACTAGGCAAGCCGACAACCTCAATAAACCACGACTTCCTTTAAGTTTGAAAACATAATATTTGAATCTCATAGAAAATCTCACAAATCACTGACATAAAATATATTTCCAAAACTCGGTGTCACAGAGTACATGAGAATCTAATATGAATACAAAGTCTCACTAATAAAACATTGTCTGAAAGTATATAATAGTACAATAATTGAAGAAAAGAGAGACAAGGTCAGCGGACACCGAGCAGCCACCTTGATAGTCTCCAAGTGGTAACACACTAAGGTCTAACAGTCTCTGTGTCGGGAAGCACCTGGATCTGCACATGAGATGCAGAGTATAGTATAAGTACAACCTACTCAATAAGTAATAAGACTAACCTCTGGACTGAAAGTAGTGTCGAGCTCCGCAGGTACAGTCCAATACATAAATAATGGCACAGAAATATAGGCATGCTTCAAGTTCAACATTCAAACTCAGTACAAGCAAAATATAGAAACATTGCATGATATGAGGAATGTGCCATCCCGAATATATATATAATCATCTACGCTCACTAGGGGTGTGTACAGACTCCGGAGGGGCTCCTTCAGCCCAAGCGTGATATAAAGCCGATATGGCATGCTGCAGGCGGACAACCCCGATCCATATAATGATAAAGCTTATAAGGGATGCTATAGGCGGGCAGCCCTATTCCATATAATAATAATATATATAAAGCCTATATGGCCTGCTGCAGGCGGACAGCCCCGATCCCATAAATATCCTCACAATGGATGAACATGACTAAGTATGAAATATACATTTTTAAAACAATTAAATGCAACAGCAACACGACCATGTGGGTCCCAAAATATCCGGCACGTAGCCTAATTATAATCTTTAATACGAGTCTCAGCTCAATTTCCTAACACGTAGAGATTATACAAATAACAACATGATTCTTTAATTTTACAACTTCACAGGATTTATTCAAGTCATAATTTCTATGGTGCACGTCCACATGCTCGTCACCCATCATGTGTGTCACCTTCAAATAATTTATATCATACCAAATTCGGGGATTCATACCCTCAGAAACCAAGTTTAGAAGTGTTATTTACCTCAAGCCATGTAATTCTTTACTCCGCTATGCCTTTGCCTCGCGAATCGGTCTCCAAATGCCTCGAATCTAGTCGTAATTAATTCGATTCAGTCAACGCAAATTATAGGAATTAATTTCATATGAAAATATTTTTTTCCAATAAATCCGAAAATTGCACTCAAAAATCGCCCATGTATCGGAACCCGACAAAAGTTAAAAAATATGAACGTCCATCCAACTACGAGTCCAACCATATCAAATTTCACCAAATTCCTACATCAACTCGACCCTCAAATCTTCAATTAAAGTCTTTGAAGATTTCTACCATTTTCAACCTAATCTTTACCCATTTGAACTTAACAATCTTTCCACAAACCTTATTGGTACGTGTATGTATAAACAATACTCTTACATGCAAGAACCATACTCTCAATCACCCATATTTACCCAAACTCAAAATTGAAGACTAGGGTTAGAAATTCTTACCTCTTTGAAGCCCTAGCAAGATCCTTGTAAAATCTTCAAACCTTGAACAAGAATTGATGGACAAATGCCTAGGTTTTCACTTTATCTCTCTAAGATTCTCTCACCTCTCTCTAAAATATCATATGAAACCCTTCAAAATGACCCCTATTAGTGTTTTATAAGAATGAGGTCAGGTTTATAAAATAAAAAAAATGAAGCCCCGAAACACACTCTGTGGTCGCATATGCGACCGCATAATGCTTCTGCGGCCCGCAAAATGGGTCACAAAAAGGCCCTCCAGAACTGGGCAACACTGTTTCAGTCTGCGGTCATTATGCTGTCCGCAGACCTGAACTAATCATCCCGGCAAGTGACATAACAACTGTAAAGCATAAATTGAGCAGTAAATGGGGGAACGTGGTTGTAATACTCAAAACGACCGGTCATGTCATTACACCTCCAAACGGGAAGACTCCGCCTTCTCAAGCTCGTTCGACTTCTCGGTGACATCACCATTAAGGACCTCCATCTGAAGCCGACATTCTTCCAATTGCTTGCGCAGCTCGACCACTTATGCTTGAAGGTCGCCGCAATGGGCCTCCACGGCTCTGCTGACCTCAAGTTCCTCTTCCCTACTCCTCAGTGTCCCCTCAAGGACACTACACTTCTCAATGACTCTCACCAACTCGTCATCCTTCTCCTTCAACTTATCACGAAGGGCCTGCAAATTGCGGCCCTTACCAAACCGCATGCGGAACTACCGATACTTGCCACAGTACTCGTAATATTTTTTTTCAACCTCATATATATTTCCCTCTGCTTCTCTACCCTTCGGGCGCTTTCAATCTCCAAAATCACAGTCTGCAAACACAAAACAAAAAAAAAAGAAGTAAGGCAAACATGAAAACATGTGATGACCCAAAATGTCATCTTTAAATTTAATAATTAATTTTATGTTTTAAGACCTCGAAAAGCAATATTTATCATTACTCGACTTGCGTGTGTAGTCCGTAAAAAAAATGAAAAGTTTTCAGGTGAAAATTGAATTAAAATGTGAATTAGAGCTTTAAAACTCAATTGAGTTGACTTTGGTCAACATTTTGAGCAAACGAACTCAGATCAGTGTTTTGATAGTTTTGGTAGGTCTCTATCGTGATTTGGGACTTAGGCGTATGCCCGGAATCAAATTTTGAGGTCCCTAGCCCGAAATATGGAATTTTGATAAAAAATTAAAAGTTTAAGTTCAAATAGTGACCGGATGTCAAATTATGTACAAACGGCCCCGGAATAGAATTTTGATGATTCCTACAGCTCCGTATGGTAATTTTGGACTTAGGAGCATGATCGAAATTTTATTTGAAAGTCCGTAGTGGAATTAGGCTTGAAATACCGAAAGTTAAATTTTTGGGAAGTTTGACCGAGAGGTTGACTTTTTGATATCGGGGTCGAAATCCGATTCTGAAAATTTTCATAGCTCAGTTATGTCATTTACGACTTGTGTGCAAAATTTGAAGTCATTCCGAATTGATTTGATGTGTTTCGACACAAGATATAGAAATTGAAAGTTCAAAGTTCATTGATTTTGATTTGAGGTGCGATTCGTCGTTTTGATGTTGTTTGATGTAGTTTGAAGCCTCGACTAAGTTCGTATGGTATTTTGGGACATGTTGGAATAATTGGTTAAGGTCCCGAGGGTCTCGGGTGGATTTCGGAAGGTAAACGGAATGGATTTCGGACAAAGTGCTGGAAATTTCTGTTTGCAGAAATTTCTGTTGCAGAAATTCCGTGCGTGGAGCCAAGTTTGGAAGCTTATATCTCACAATGCATAAGGAATCAGAAAATGTGCAAAACATGAAAGTTGTATTCGTTGGATTATAGGTTCCATAAAGTTAAACTATGCATTATTTAGATATTAGTACAGAAAGTTATGATGGATTGAATGAAGGCTGGTAGAGCAGTTTCGCCAGAAATTTCTCCAGAAATTCTGATGCATGCAGCCGACTTTGGGAGCTTATATCTCGCAATGCATAAGGAAGCAGAATAATTACAAAACACGAAAGTTGTAGTCGGTGGATTCTAGTTTCCAGAAAGTTAAACCATTTATCATTTGAACATTTATACATAAAGTTATGATCAATTGAAGTAAGACTGGTAGAGCTGTTTTTGGTAGACTTTTAGTGACGAAAAATGGACTTTTAGTGACGGATTGGCAGAAACTTAAGGACCAAAAATGCTCATTTCATTCATTTCGTTTTGGATTTTTGGAGCACGGTTCTTGGGCGATTTTCACGGAAAAACATTGGGGTAAGTGTTCCTTATCCTATATTGATTATATTTCATAATTCCATACTCATTTACATCATGAATCCGTGAATTTATAGAAGAAAAATCAAGATTTTTGCAAAATCTTCCAAAAACGAAAATTTAAGATTTGGAGGTCAAGTTATTATCGGATTTTGGTAAAATTGGTATGAGTGGACTCGTAATTGAATGGGTTATCGGATTTTATAAGTTTCGCCGGATTCCGAGATATGGGCCCCACGGGCAAATTTTGAGCTAATTTCGGATTTGAATGAAAATGTAATATTTTCTTATGAAATTGATTACTATAATTTTTGTTGACTGTATCGAATTAATTATGACTAGATACGAGTCGATCGGAGTCGGAAAATCGAGGAAAAAGCATAATACTTGGTTAAATTGGAGTAAGTCGAGGTAAATGACTTGTCTAACCTTGTGTGGGGGGAAATTTTCCTAGGATTGGTATTGATGTGAATATTGAAATGTGTTGAAAATCGTTTGCACGAGGTGACGAGTGTGTACACGGACTAAATTATGAAAGATTATATTTTTAAATTGTGTAGATCACTGTTGCGCATTTATTAAATTATTTTATCTTGTTATATTCTTCATCATTGATCTGAGATATATACTTCAAATTTGTTTGATCTTTTCTTACTAATTGTTTTACCTGTTTAGTTGAAACTTGGTTTCTTTTATTCTGTGCATTATTTGAAGGTTGATTTTTTTAAAATTAAATATTATTAATATGAAGTATTTGACATTTTTAAACTTGATATTGAAGCAACGTAGTAAAGATTTTGAAATATTATTTTCCTAAATTATTTACTCCTGAATATTTTTATACTCATTGTGAGGGAGCCGTGAGCTCTTTATTGTGGAAAAATATTATTGTTGAATTATTTTGACATGAGCCGTGAGCTCTTTATTATGGAAAAATATTATTGATGAATTATTTTGACATGAGCCGTGAGCTCTTTATTGTGAAAAACTATTATTGATGATTTATTTTGGCATGAGCCGTGAGCTTTTTATTGTGGAAAACTATTGTTGTTGAATTATTTTGACATGAGCCGTGAGCTCTTTATTGTGGAAAAATATTATTGTTGAATTATTTTGGCAAGTTAAATTATTTGAGCACTTGAGGTGCAAATTGTGATATATTGTGATATTGATACGCATGCGGTGGTATAAGGTCTGGGTGTTGAAACGCATGCGGTGAGATAAGGGTGACTTGATACGCGTGGCTAGTAGGGGTGACTACTAGAAGTCATGCGGTGTGATAAGGGTGGCTAAAACGCGGGATGCTATTTCGGAAAAAAATATTTTCTTTAAATAAATTGTGAAGGCTCCCGCGGTGATATAAGGAAATGAGATATTGTGAATTTATTTATGATTTGGGACTACGAGGCGGTAACTCAGGAGTGCCCTTGTTGATATTGATTTATGGCTGTAGTTGCCTTTGATTATTGTTGTGATTTTCTTAAAGTTGAAAAGAATTCTGTTTTGTTTCAACGAGGTATTTATTTGCCATTATTTGATGTAATTAAATGTGACATACTACTTGATTCATTCTCATTGTCATTTTATCTTATAATATTGTTTAAAATTTTTACCATGCCATTATTTATTCTCCAGCAGGGCCTGACCTGACCTCGTCACTACTCTACCGAGGTTAGGCTTGGCACTTACCGGGTACCGTTGTGGTATACTCATACTACGCTTCTGCACATCTTTTTGTGCAGATACATGTACATCTTATCAGACCACGCATCAGTAAACTAGCTATACGAGGAGACTTCGAGGTATATCTGCCAGCGTCCGCAGACTCCGGAGTCCCCTTCTATCTTACTATGTTGTCTTCCTTATTTGCTTTAGACTCTGATGTATAGAGACATAAAGAATAAATTCTTAGAAGCTTGTGACTTATTTCTACCGGGTTTTGGGAGTTAAAATTGTTTGAATTGTAGTTTATTTATTTAAGATATTTATTATTATTCCACATTGATAGGCTTACCTAATCTTAGAGACTAGGTGCCATCACGACATCCTACAGAGGAAATTTGGGGTCGTGACAAAACACCCCTGCTAACAAAGGAAAAAAAGAGAGGGACAAATCATTAAGCACTCACCCTGAGTGCAAAACCGAATATACTCCTCGACAAGGTGACGTTTTCCAATTCTTGGAGGGTCTTACCCTCTATGTCAAAGCAAAGAGGGCCGAGGGCAGGTATCATATTTTCTGTGTTCTTTAGCAAATTGCGGTCCATGGGGATCGCAATGGACCTCGTAAGTCCCTCCAACCTTACATCCAGTTGGGTAAAAACCTTCTCCATCATCTTCAGGTCATCCGCGTCAACGTCTGACCCCGACTCTTTGCCTTCCTCGGCCATATCCTTACCTCTCTTGTTGGTCGGAAAAGAAGTATCATCGGTCGACTGAGAAGTCGATGCCTCCTCTCGACTCGAAGTATCGAGTACGTCAGCAACCGATTCCTCCACCTCTGCCGCTATAGAAGGCATATCCACTTTGGCTGTCTCAAACCTCGGAGTCCCGGACTCCAGCTCGATGTCATCCCTAGTGACAATGGACGTTGTCTCGCGCGGTGAAAAATTACCCGCCACTAAGTCAATGGCCCGGGCGACCCCGCCGCCGGCATCCACATATCTCCTCTTACGGGGCATCAAATGTAACACCTCAAATTTTTACTAATATTTATATTTTCGATTGAGCATCTTTATAATGAGAAAATATTTTTACTTCGCACTTCCTAATCGTGAAATTTATAATACATGAAAATTCCTTACTCTAGGTTGTGTTAATAATGACAAAGAAGTTCCATAGTGTTGCTATGCGTAACACTTAATATTATTTTGATGAATTGTTGTTAAATATATTATAATTAAATTATTGGGTTGTCACTCTTTTGTATTTATCTAAGGATATTTAGTAGTTGGGCAGCCATTTGTATTTCATATTTAGCCAAAATTCTTAAAGACAACTTTGATTGACTTAGTCTTCCATAAACTCCCCATTTTCATTCTTTCAAGAAAAAGAAAAAATCACCCCTACCCTCTCTCCTTCTTACCACCTGAAAGCTTCATGAAAACTACCATAAATTTCCACTAAACCAACCAGCAAAATTCGTTCTTGGTGAAGCTCAAGTTGCTCCTCTCTTTTGTGGTAATTTACTAAACCCGTTTTTATACTAGACAACTATTAGTTTTTTATTTATATCATTTTGTATAAAGCTCTGTTTTAAGTGATCTAAGACTTTATGGAAATATATTTCATAGATCTATAACTCTTATGAAGGAACCAAAACTTGTTTTGTCTTTTATTTACCCAAAAATAGGTGATGAAGTACAGGGCGGGTGCTGCCCAGATTTTCTGTTTTGCAAACCCTCCCTGTACTACTGTTAGTAAGTTTAGCATAATATTTTGTACAAAATTGATATGGGGGTGCTTCAAAATGTTCTGAAATTCTAAGACACATATCTACAACTGTAAAGAAGACCAGACAGTCTAGTTTGTCCTTTTTCATCTTCAAATCTGAGTCACAACACAAGACAGTGATACTGTCCAGAATTTCTGTTTCAAACATTTTGGGTAAATTTCACCAATATCATGTTTAGTTTGACATGTTAAATCACTGAACTTATATAGATATTTTATTATATATTTAAGGTATATATATCCTTGTAAAATCTAAGGGGAAGTGTTTGAGGAAGTGGACAGATTTGGTTTGTCTAAGGCGTAGACGATTCGAACGTCCTCAAGTTGTGGTTAAACTATTTTGTGGTAAAACATCAAGGTTTGTGTATAAACTTTGTACTCTTTTTACTTGCTGAAATATTTTAAAATAACCTGATATTTTGTTTTTCTTCTCTTCAATTAATAGCATTGTATTCGTGTTATATCAAGTATTGCATGATATTTGCTAAATCGCCCACTCGTACGGATTGTTTTATCATTTTGCATTCTTGTTGGGACTTTGTCCTTCTTGTGGCAGTGACTTTGTCACTCATCTTGGCATGCCTATTGATTTGGATTTTTTGCCATCTTGACTTTGGATTTGTAGTTCGTCTTAAATTATGAAACTTATCCGTGTTAAGTACGAACTAGGAAGCCATTTTTAATATGGTTCTTGATTCTCTTGACTATTGAGTTTTGACCCTACTTGATTTTGGGCTTCGGTCCATCTTGATATCTAATTTTGCTTAGTGTGATGGTATGACGTACATATTGGGCGAAAAATAGATATTTGACAAGCTTTCTTGGATTTATAGTATACGCTTTCTCAACTCTTGAATCTTGAACATAGTTATTGATAATTGGAAACACTTCAAGGGTTGATATTGGATACTTTTGATATATTTGTTCACTTATTTTAAATTATTTTCATTTGAGCTACCTATGACTAAAAATGAGAATTGGAGAAGTTAATGACTCCAAGCCCCCAAAGTTTATACGCCACTAAGCTTTATGATTAGCGATAGTTGTTTTCTATCGTAGGTAATGTACGTGATGGAATTTGAAGACGGCCTTATGAAGTAGTCTTTTTGGGAGCACTTATGGAGATCACATTTGTATATGCACCATGATTTTGTATAGTTTTGGGACTTGTACATGATATATATGTCACACTTATGTATATTATTTGGAGGCTTGGATATTAAGACCAAAATCTTATAACTTGAATTTGGTAACTTATTTTGTTATTTTAAGGTATGTTAATAACTCAAGTCTTGTAATATGTTAAATTTACACTTTGTCTTATATATATGTACAAAGGCGAAAACTAGTTTTCCTTTTTATACCTGATAGTTTGAAATTTATGTATAATACAAACTTGCAGTGATGTCGAATGAAAGTATAATTTTGTTAGGAAGTTACTTTAACGTGTTGATTATTCAAGAAGGGTTATATCACCTTATGTTGAAATTTTGACATTGTATTTTATTTTTAAAAAATAAAATAAAAATTATTAAGCGTATTTTCGAAAATAAAAATATTGCACTTTGGACCTCATCACATGGGCCTATTTCCGCTACTAAATTATTCTGAATATTTTTTAATTAATATCTTCTTAATGTTATAAGTAGTAAATTAGATTTGTTTCGTAAGTAGCACCCTCCCAAAGAGGTTGCTACATCAAATCCCCCTCATCCGACACAAGTTCTTCAACTTCATCTATAAGATGATATATCGGAGAGGCGGAGATCTCTGTGGTCTAAGTCCCAACAGCCGCGGAAGGCGCAGGACCAAAAGTCACCACAAGAGAGGGAGAGGCGCGAGCAGATATAGTCGTCGTCGTGGATGAAGTGGAAGCCAAGGGCATAGCAGCTTTTATTCTTGGGAATGAAGGGGCGGGGGCTCTCGACCTCCTCGAAGATCCCCTAGCCGAAGCTAGAAAAAATACAGGAAAAAGGGGAGGCCAACAAAGTAAATGGAAAGAAAAGAAACGAAGACTCCAACAAAACAAGGGACTTACCAGTCGAAGGGGAGCCGGCCCGAACTTCTTGAAGAAGCCCGGCCACTCACGGATCCTCACGATGTGATGGAGGAGCCGCCTAACCCAGTCTGAAATGTCCTCGGCCAGAGGAGGAGGCGAGGTCTTGGCTGCGCAAAAAAAAAGGACCAGAAATAAAAACCCACAACCAAGCAAGAGAGAAAAATCTAACACATACGAACAAGGAAACTAAGTACTTACGAGTGCTATTCCAAACCTCAGGGAAGTTGTCGACGTTGGAGCTTTGAAGTCTGAGTAAAAGCCCAAGAAATTAAGCCGGAATCGTGTTCGGGAATCAATGGATGATAGTTAAGAACGAACGAAGAATCAAGTAGGTATATTGCGCACTGTCTAGTAAAATGCACATAACTTTTCGCTCAGAACTCCATTTGAGCTCCACAATATATTACGTTTTTTCAAATTCCAAACAGAACAGGGTGAAAACTGTGGTCGAATCCGTGGCCGCGGATCTGGCCGTGGATGTGAGGCAGAACACTGGGTAAAATCCGCGGACGTCCGTGGCGAAGGTTTAATATCATCCCCTTGTAAAAGCTAGGGGCGAACAAGTGTATCAAATGCCGAAGTGAGAGTTCGACCCCGGCCAGTTCGACGAATTTAGTGAGCATCCTTATAAGCTTGTAAACATATGGCGCGAGCTGGGCCGACGTTGTAATAACGGCAAAATTCCTCCGCCAGCGGAAGAAAATGGAGAATATAACTGATTTGGAAGGGGTAGGTGTAGAAGGTGCAATATCCAGGGCGATGGGCCTGCACAGTATCCCACCCAGCCGGGATTAATTCGAGGTGATCGAGGATGCCGTACTTAACCTTGAGTTCTCCCAATTCCTTCTCTGACCGAAAGGCTCCACGGTCGGTGTCAGGGCATTTCAAGAAATCAGACCTGGTGACAGGATTGTGAAGAATTATCTCCTCCACCAAAGGGAAGCCTCCGTCCTCGACGGAGATAAGAGCATTCCCCTCATGAGGAGGGAGCATTATCGACAAAGGGACCGACTCACTTCCCTCACTAGACTCGGAAGGTACGTTAGTCATGTTTTATCGAAAGAAAAGGAGTATCAAGCAACAAAGGATCAAAAACAACGAAAGCCCTTGGAACAAAAAGTGTTGAATCACAGAGAAGAAAGAAAGAGATACGAAGTTTTGGAGTAGAAGGTCTAAAACTTCAAAGTTACACCCTAGCACATCTATCTATAAGAACCTGGGCATCAAAATCGAAAATGGTTCATCATTACTGGCGCCGTAACCGAAGAGGCAAGTTCAATCAAAGGACGTACGAGAAACAAAGCAACGCATCGGGAAAATGCAACATAATGACGCATGACGTCATGACGTCATCTTAGTTTGTGGACAGCCCAACTCCAACAAACCGATCGGGAAAATTGAGACATCTTGAAATAGGTGGCCCGCATAGGGCCACGTTGCCGACTCACCATGACCACCACGACCTGAACTGCTCGCTCAATTATTTCTATCATAACGAGCAAATCCGCTCATCGACCCCACCTGAAGTCGGTCTTAATAAGCGGATGGACTAACTGTATGAGGCAAAATCTGTCTCTAGAGTATCTAAGCCAAGATAATATTATGGGAAGGATTCTCAATTCGACGTTAGTCGAAGCAACCCAAGAAGCAACAAAGTTCTTGACCGAAGTGTCGACATGAGCCGTAGTCGAGATGTTGACAAGAGCCATGATTGAGATGTCAACAAGGGTAGAGGTCGAGATGTCAATAAGGGTCGAGGTCGAGGTTGAATATCGATGATAAGAATTGTAACGACTAGTTTGTCAGGATAAGATATTAAAAGAGAATATTTTAGTGGATATTCTCTGCACTTGTACTATTAGGGTTTCTTAGGAACATGTCCCATATATATTGTCACAATCCAATTTCACCTATAGGTCGTGATGGCGCCCAACATTACAACTAGGCAAGGCAACTAGTGAATTAAACATATACTTCCTCTTTTCATAAATTTCCGAGTAATTAAACTCGTTTTACTTGTAAGATTTAAGAAAATATAAAAGGTTCTGATTAAATAAAAACCAAGAAAAATAATTCAAACCATAATTCTACTAGTGTGTGTACCAAGACCTGGTGTCACAAGTATATGAGTATCTAGTAGATTATACAAAAGAAATCCAAGATATTGTCTGAACACAAAATAGACAGAAAACAAATACAAAGGGAGACACTAGGTCTTGCGGAATGGCTCAGGAGAAGAAGCTCACTACTAGGCCTCGGGATAGCGTGGGTGCACACCAGTAGGTCTGCCTAAGGTTCCTGTCTCAGATCCTGCACAAAAGTGCAACAAGCATAGCATGAGTACATAAACAACGTGTACGTAGTAAGTATCAAGTCTAATCTCGAAGAAGTAGTGACGAGAGGTCGACTTTGACACTCACTATGAGTCAATAATATTAAAATAGAAATATTTAAATAGATATGGTTTATGTGAATAACAATAATCTTCTCAACAAGTGGTAATAAATAATTCTTTCAAATTCAATAATTTCCAATTAATCAATTATCTTCACAAGCTGCAATAGGGTGTCAAGGTGTCGTGTAATTATTATTATTAAGCACGATTTCTGTCGTGGTCGTACGGCCTGATCCAGAGTATCGTGTACACTGTTGAGGGACGTGCGACACGATCCATAAATGCATCTATATTGCCGAGGCGTTCGGCCCGCTCCACAAGAAATGAGGACATTTTCTTATGTACCTTCGAAATGAGAAGTTGTTATAAGGCTGACACATAAGGATGTACAATTTCTATTAATAATCACGTAATTTGCACAAAAATTTAAGTATGTGAAATTTCGGTCTTTTACTATTTACTCTAACAATTTCCAATATAATTCCAGCACTTAATTAAATAAAGAATGCAATTATTACAAGTAATTCATGATTTGAGTCCTAAACTACCCGGACATAGCATAATTAGTAGCTACGCATGGACTCTCGTCACCTTGTGCGTATGTAGCCCCCACAATTAGCAACAATTATTAATTTAAATCACCTATGGGGTAATTTTCTTCTTACAAGGTTAGACAAGAGACTTACCTTGTCTCAAAGTTCACTTTCTTGTCACAACGTCACGTTAAAGCCTCAATTAGGTGCCAAAAAATCCGAAACTAGCCAAAAGTTATATAAAATAATTAATACATGCTTAACAATTTGAAATTTGAGTATTACATTAATTACCCGACCCAAAATGGTAAATTTTTTTAAATTCACCCCGAGCCCACGTACCCGGATTCCAAAAATATTTGGAGAAAATCATTACCCATAATCTCAAGAACTTAAATATACAATTTTCATCCCATTCAATAACCATTTTCGTGGTTAAAATCTCATTTTTATCAAAACCTAAGTTTTTCATCTAAACCATTGATACCCACAATTTACATGTTATAATCTTCCCATAATCTATGTATTTAACTCAATGTGGGTAGAACTAACTTACCTTCAAGTAGTTGCTAGTTGAATACTCCTCTCAAAAAGCTCTAAAATTGCCTAAGAATGGAGAAAAATGGGCTAAAATGGCTAACTTCCCGTTCCTTTAAACATTCTACCCAAACAGCATTTTCGCACCTGCGGAGGTACAACTGCACCTGCGGTTCCGCAACTGCGGACAAGGGGCCGCTTCTGCGTATCCGCAGGTGCGCCCCAAGTCTTCGCACCTGCGCATTTTTCTGCTTCTGCGCGCCTCGCTTCGCACCTGCGCGCTCGCAGGTGCGCCCAAAAATTCCGCTTCTGCGGCTTGTGGCCTGCCTCCCCTTTTTTGCTTATGCGGCTTGGGGCTCGCTTCTGCGAGCTCGCACCTGCGGCTGGCCAAGCGCAGGTGCGATTGTAGCAGCATCTGGAAGCTTCAGTTGCTGCTCCAAATTCCAAAATTGGTCTGAGCCTCGTCCGGTTAACACCCTAGGCCTCCGGGGTCCCGCCCGAACATACCAACAAGTTTAAAAATCATAAAACGGACTCGCTCGAACCCTTGGAATGTGTAAAACATCAAAATTAAGAATCATACCCCAACCCAAATTGTTTCGACTTAGAAATTTCAAATTCTTCAAACTTACTCCTAACGCGCCGAAACATACTTAAACTACTCAGAATGACACCAAATTTGGCGTGCAAGTCTTAAATCACCATACGGAACTATTCCCAGACTCAAAATTTTAAACGGACCTCGATTACTCCAAAACCTACTCCAAACCGAATTTAAAGAACCTTGAACCTTCAAATAACTGATTTTCACTATTAAGTGTTGAAACGCTCCCGGGTTGTCCAAAACCCGATTCGAACATACGCCCAAGTTAAAAATCATCATACGAACCTATTGGAACTGTCAAATCCCGATTCCGGGATCATTTTCTAAAAATGTTGACCGAAGTCAAACTTAGTGTTTTTAAAGCCAACTAAGGAACTAAATGTTCCGACTTCAACCCAAACCCTTCCAAATCCCGAACTAACCATCCCCGCAAGTCATAAAATAAGTAAAAGCACATACGGAGAGTTTTATTTAGGGAAACGGGATTCTAGAAGGTAAAACGACTGGTTGAGTCGTTACATATATAGAAAACAGAGACAATGATAGAGGCATGTGATATTCATTTATAGGAACACACTTTGAGAGAAAGATTCTCTCTCTCTTACTAAGATACAAATACTACCTTTTCATTGAGATTCTTGTCTACATTATTTCATACTTTTCCATCAGATTCGAGAATAATTCGAATATTCAAGGATTTGTCTATCACTCATCATTGTCTGGAGGAACAACCACGAAATTTATCCTTTATTGGATGAATCATTCCCCCTATTTACTTAAATGTCATTTATTGTTATTCATTGCTATTAGATGATATATTATTGCTCATGCTTTGTGGAACAGTTATTGCATATTGTTATCACTATTTGATCAAACTCATCTAACATTTATTGCACCATCGGAAGGTACATCTAGAAATATTATTGTTAACTAAGTTTAACCCATAATTACATAAATTCAATTATTTGAACCAAGAGATTCTCTCTCTCTTACTAAGATACAAATGTTACCTTTTCATTGAGATTCTTGTCTACATTATTCCATATTTTTTTTCATCAGATTCGAAAACAATTCGAACATTCAAGGATTTGTCCATCACTCATTATTGTTTGGAGGAACAATCATCTAGTTTATCCTTTATTGGGTGAATCATTCCCCCTATTTACTTAAATGTCATTTATTGTTATTCATTGCTATTAGATGCTACATTATTGCTCATGCTTTGTGGAACAGTTATTGCATATTGTTATCACTAATTGACCAAACTCATCTAATGTTTATTGCACTCTCGGAAGGTACATCTAGAAATATTATTGTTAACTAAGTTTAACCCATAATTACATAAATTCAATTATTTGAACCAAGAGTCATATTCATTTATAAGAGCACACTTTGATAGAAAGATTCTCTCTCTCTTACTAGGATACAAATGCTACCTTTTTATTGAGATTCTTGTCTACATTATTTCATACTTTTTCATCAGATTCGAGAATAATTCGAACATTCAAGGATTTGTCCGTCACTCATTATTGTTTGGAGGAACAATCATCTAGTTTATCCTTTATTGGGTGAATCATTTCTCCTATTTACTTAAATGTCATTTATTGTTATTCATTGCTATTAGATGTTATATTATTGCTCCTGCTTTGTGGAACAGTTATTGCATATTGTTATCACTATTTGACCAAACTCATCTAATATTTATTGCACTCTCAGAAGCTACATCTAGAAATATTATTGTTAACTAAATTTAACCCATAATTACATAAATTCAATTATTTGAACAAAGAGTCATATTTTTAATCAAAAAATCATATTAAAGGTGTAAAAGTAAAAATCAGATTAAAGGTGTAAAAGTTAAAAACTTTGCGGAATGAAATTTCTTCTCTCAACCATCATCTAGAAATTTTACCAACGTCCCTTATCTAGATTATTCTAGATAATTAGCGCTTTCCCTATGTAACGAAGAAAATAAAGAGAAGAAAAGTCTGATATCTTAAAAGAGAATTTTAATAATTTACATTGATAATATAAAGATTTATATACTATCAACGTAAATCTTTTCACATTTTTCCTCCAACGTGACTCGAACCCAAAATCAAATAATCATGTGTGGAGGTGCTTTTACCAACTAAGCAAATCTCGCTTGTCCAGGAATCTATCCCCATTTGAGATTATTAGGAATCTCGGCCTTTTGGGATAATTAGGAATCTCCGCATCAAGATAAAAGGACATAAAAAGGATAAAATGCTTTATTGCATCACACTTAAGTTTATTAATGTGAAAAGCCCTCTTTTAATAGGAGTGAGGCACGATTATTAACTTATTAAATCCCATTCGATTTCATCTACGCATCCGTTATTATATACTGTTCAAATTAGATACACTCAAATCTCTCTATAATAGTTTTATTTGTTCTGATATATTTTTGGTTGTTACTATTATATAAAATATATATTATAACATAACATAAAAAATTAATTCGAAAGGCTATTATCATAGTATTTAAAAGAATTAGAGTAATAATGAGTCAATGACTATCTAGAACTAGAAGCACTCCAATAGAGAACGCTGACTTCTCTTCGAGATGACACTTGCTTGGAATTAGCCTGGTACTTAAAAGATTCAATTAACCCTGAAAAACTCCATATGTTTATTTTTAATTAATAACAATTAAAATTTTAAAGTGCAGACCCAGTCAATTTTTGAATGAGAGGTAAATGAAAACCATCATCCTTTCGAGGAAATACTCATGAAAAATTGGGTCATGTATATTCAATATAAAATATCTTACCAACGAGAGTTGTGGTGGAGTGATAAATACTTATTTATCCTTAATCAGATATTTTCGAGTACCTGTGTATGGACTCACCTTTATTAGGGAGCAATTTACCCATAAATGTGGGACTTCATGGTGTGAATCCGAATTTAATCGGATTCCAATGTGTGCAAAACCAAAAAAAAAAAAACTTGACCAAAAAATATCGAATATCTTCCTTCCACCTTGAAAGTATGCTATTCAAATTGACAAATACGAAACTTAAAACTAAAAGTACAGTGTGAAAAACTAAGCCAAACCAATATCAATACGGTAATTTGTTCATCCATCACATATACAAAATTAACGACATTTTGTGAATATTTAATAGTATAAACCTCATTAGTTATGCTACTTCCACTAAGAGTTGAACTCGTAAGATTATAAGAAAATTAGAGTAAATTTTATGGATGGTCATTTAACTTTGCGTTTATTATCCAAAAGTCATTTTTCTTTTTTTTGTTACACAAAAATTATTTTACTATGCTCCAATTATCACAATAATCACTTTGACCAGAGTTTACAAATATTTTAACTGAAAAGTCTATTATGCCCTTGATATTATAAATCTGTCAATTTATGTAATACCTTCTATATTATATGCCATATAATATACTTTTACCCAGATATTTTACTTATAACTAAAATAACTTAATATTATTTTATTTATTATTTTTATAATATATTCGTATATTTAATTTTTTCTTAATATTAATTTTCAAGATATATAAGTAGCATTATTAAATTTGTCAACAACATACCGCGAACAAATCTCAAGTCCACGTTCTTAATCATGCTTAATAAAATACGTTTAATAAAAATTAAAAAAATAAAGCTCATTGATTTATCAGCCAAGCCATACCCATTAATTTAATAAATAAAATACCCATATTTAGCAAAATAACATATCAGATTAATACTTTCAAATAAATAATATTAACAAGTAAAACTTTAAAAAACTTAATATTAAACACAAATATCTTTGAAACTTCTTTTAAAAATTTTATTGATTATAAAAAAACTATCATTTGTTAAACAAATTTATTTTTATTATTCTAAATAAATATTAAAACATAAATAGTTTTTTATTATTTTTATATTTAAAACATGTTCATGTTTGAATATGATTAAACAAATTGACTGGCATGAAAAAATTAAATGTATGGATATATTATAAAAATAATAAATAAAATAATTTAAAGTTATTTTAATTATAAGTAAAATACCTAAGTAAAAATATATTATATAGTATATATTACATAAATGAGAGGATTAATGTCAAGGACATAATAAACTTTTCAAGTAAAGTATTATAAAATCTGGCCAAAGCGACTTTTGTGATAAATAGAGCAAAATAAAATAATGTGTAACAAAAGAAAAAAAAGTGACTTTTGAGTAATCATGAACACAAAGTTGAATAATTTTTACGTAACCAAAAAAAAAAAAACTTTTACGTAATGAATACAAAATTGAATAACACGCATGAAATTTACTCTAACAAAATTAGCATTCTTAAAATTAAGAACGTACCTTAAAACATAAGGCGTTGTTTCATCAACGTTTAGAGTAACTTGTTATTACAAATTACAACTATTTTTTTCTTAAAATTAATGATTACAACAATACGTCATGTCTATTTACAACCCTATCTCGAGTAGGTGAGCTTAGCTACACGAATCTTTTTTATGTAGTGATCCAATATATATAATCGTACTATTTTAATTTACGTGAACTTGTTTAACTAGATACGAAGTTAAAAAAAATGAAGATTTTTGATATTTGTGGTCTTAAATAAGTCAAAAAGGAATTCGTGTATTTGTGTGGTTATAAAAATTTTTCATTAAGGTTATAATTGAAAGTTTAAGATAAATTGTTTTCAAATTTAGAAAGAGATTATTCTTTTTTGAATGGATAAAAAATGAAATAGGGTCACGTAAATTAGAACGAAGGGATATAATTTAGTATTTATTTAGTAAAAAATTAAACACATATAGTATAAGATTTGATCCCGTAATTCACTGACTATATTGTCCTCTGTATAATTTTTCACTCAATGGAAGATTACACGCTACGCTTTGATAAATTTGAAAATGCATCAAAATGTCACTATTTTAAACAGACTTTCTGCTCATTTTTTCATTCTAGAAAGTAACAGCAACAGAAAGTCTTCTTTCCCTTTTCCATTTTTTCCCTTCCCAAAGAGTTCAATTGCCTCTAACTAACGCTGCCCTCTTTGTCCAAAAATATATATATATATATATATATATATATATATATTTATATTTATATAAAAGAAAAAGAAAGTCAAGCAGGCAAGGTTTAGACCTTTTCTAAATTCTAAAGTCTTGATTGACGCTCGTAAAACTTGAAACCTTCTAAGAAACCAGAATTCCAAATTTCCTCTTACAAAAGTAATCATTCAACATGCCTATTTTTAATGTCAAAATACTATTGTTGATTTCTAATTTTATACTAGTAATTTATTTGGAGTTTGTGTCAGCAAGATTTAGAAGAAGGTTCCATATTTACTAATCAGCAGCCTCAGATGTGGACTACTAGAAGGTCCCATTGGTTCTATTAAGAAATTTCCGTGCCAAAATCCATAAATGCTGAACTGAAATTCCAAATCCAAAGTACCCAAGATCGTCTTTAGGCCGCATCACTATTTGACCCACAAAAAACTTTCTGCTGTTTGTTATATTTTTCTTTCAATATTGTTGGATTTAGGTGATTATGTGAAAATGGGTTCATCAGAAATGAAAAAAGATTCAAACTTTACTGATGAAGAAAGAAAATCTGAAATGGGTATTACTGAGAAGAAGGAGAATAGCAATAAGAAGACAAGGAGGAGAAAAAGGTTTTCTATTTTCCCTAGGTTCGCATGTATGAGATTGGATGATGAAGTTTCAGTAGTTGAGACACATTCTGGTGAATGTAGTTTTGATGTGGAAGCTAGTCAAAATGGTCATGCTCCTCCTCCTCCTCATTTACTTGTTATGGTTAATGGCCTTATTGGCAGGTGACTTTAAAATCTTTAACTCATTTTTAAACTTCATTCTTTATATATTGTTGAGTAGTTGAAGATATTGAGGATTTATATAGTTGACTTCAACTAGTTTCAGATTGAGACATAATTGTTCTTTATTTTTTCTATAGTTTTTGTATGTTAATCACTTGTAAATGTGAGAATATATGTGCTGATTTTTGTTGGTAATTTTAGTCGTCGTGTTGTGATTGTGTTATATGATGAGAGATCAGTGTGTCGTTTGCTTTTTGATGGTTTGACATCTCTGCTTGTGCAGTGCAGACGATTGGAAATATGCTGCAAAGCAATTTGTCAAGGCCTATTCACGCGATGTCATTGTTCATTGTAAGCTTCTGTTCTTGACTCAATTCCCTGCTTCTGTTTTAATTCTATTTATTCGTCCAGATGTCCGGTTGATTGAATTGAAATTGTAGCGTTAAATCTCATTACTTTGGAATTCTGTTTGATCATCTTTATATGTATGATTGACTAGAAAAGAAAGGCTATCATATTTCTTTTTAGTAAGTAAGAAGAAATGAATGTTGATGCAAATAAGAGAACCGCCTCTTTTCTTCTCTTCTCGTTTCCCTGCAACTATATAACACATTACCGTCTTTCTAACTTAGCGTCGACCTATAGCGTAATTTGATACTCATGGCAAGATCCACAATTTTAAAGGTGTATATTTTTAAAAAAAAGAAATAACTGGTAGTATTACTTCTTTTGTTTCTTCAAAGAAAAGTAAGTGTAGAGGTCCTTGGAGAGAATTGGGATAATTTTGGCTTTTGGCATTACACTTCCAAAAAATTTGTTGGTCATTAGTTTCTGAAAACTAGCATGAGTTCCAAATTCATGTTGATTTCATATTTCCACAATCTTTATGCATCTATCCGTCGGTTAGAGCCATATGTTTCCTGTATTAATTCCAACTATTTCCTAATTAATATTCTATTTCCAGGCAGTGACTCTAATTGTTCGACGTTGACATTCGATGGTGTTGATATAATGGGGACAAGGCTAGCTGAAGAGGTGTGTGAATCATTTATTTCTTCCCCACATTGAATCAATTTAAATAAACTCCTGTTCCTCAACACAAACCGCTTCGTCGCTCTCATTTTATCTGACCTACTTATGTTGTGGGAGTCAAAAACAACCATGATCTTCTTAGTTTCATTGTATCTAGGCCATTGTTTCAGTCCAGTTATTATCTTTATCTTCTTTCAGATCCTTGTTTCAAATTGATTGACTTCTCCACGTATATAGACCTTAAATCTGCATTGCCTACAATATGTATGCTTGAAGCTATCGACCAATTCTTTTATCTTCCATATCTTAGCTCTTGCTAACATACCTACCTACCCTTGTTCGTTAGTTACTAAGGATTTTTTCCATTTGTTGTACAATATGGGATTTGGTATTGTATTAGGATGACATCTAAACTGATTCTTATTCTTCAGGTCTAACATGTAAGTGCTTATTTGACTGGAACTTAATTTTTGCTGACTTTTGCTTTTTGTACTTAATGTCAGGTATTATCTGTTATAAAGCAGCATCCACATCTACAGAAGATTTCTTTTGTTTGTCACTCCCTGGGTGGCCTGGTATGTAGATATGCAATTGCGAAGCTATATGAACAAGGATCTGCAAGAAGAGCTTGTGGAGAAGAGATGGAATGTAGCCTTAATGGTTCCGCTGATTCGTGTGTGGAAGAGGTATCGAAAAGAAAAATTGCAGGGTTGGAACCTGTGAACTTTATAACCTGTGCAACACCACATCTCGGTTGTAGGGGTCACAAACAGGTAACTAGAGGCTTTTTACTCAATCCCCGTCACTTTATTGATCTTTTGTTAAATTATGTTATTATGAGCAGAGGCGGACCCAGAATTTGAGCACGACGGGGGCACCACCGTATGCTAATCACTAGCAATAAAATTCGGCGCGCAACTCTTTGAAAACTTAATGATTATGATGACTTATAAATAAAAAGAAGTTCTAAAGAAAAAGAAAGCACTGAACAAAGAGAGATTTTTTCGTAAAATGGGTGCTATGGGAGCGGAAGGTATTTGATTAAGCATGTGTCACACTTTAAAATTTCTTGTTTTTTAATTAAAAAAGGGGGTCAATGATAAAAAGGGTGTACAAACTTTAAATTATCAAAAACTTACTAAAGAAATCAAGATTAAGGGTATGTTAATAGTCAAAGAACCGAAGAAGAGTCTGAAACTCTTTTTTGCCATTATCGAGGCGGGGTCAAAGTGATTGTTGAAGAAGGTTGTGGCAGAAGGATTTATATTTTTCTCTTTGTGGTGCGATAAGTTGCAATTTGAGGCTTTTAATTTTAAGGGAGGAATTTGAAAAAGAAAATTTAATTAAGTTGACTATTATGTGTTAGTGCTAAACTATAATTAAATTAAAAAAAGAAGAAGATAAAAATAAAAAATAAAGCAATTTGCTAAGTGATGGTTTCGAACCCACATCCATCCAGCAAAGCAGAGAACTTAAGCACACAACACCACTTCTCCCGTCCGGCTTTTTGTGTTGGGGGCACAAGAAAAATATTTAAGGGGTCCCATATATATGTATAGATATACATAAGATATATATATACAAAAATTTTGCCGAGGCTAACGGGTCCCGTGACCCCTCAACCCAAAACGTGGTCCGCCTCTGATTAGGAAAAGTTTATATTTGTAAGTAAAATACACGGTTAGATAACAGGTCCTTAGCAGCTCAACCCCAACCTAGCATCAAAAGAATTAAAAGGAAAAGGAAGAGGAAAAACAGATAATTGAGGCAGACTGGCAGAGAAAGATATTCTTCCAAATGAGCTCTGAAACTTGCACTACTAATGAGGAAATTTACCACCAAAAATGCATTCTAGGTTCTCTCAGGGTTTCAAAGAAGATTGTCATTATCATGCATACTGCTTATTCAGACATTCTTTTGAGATTAAACTAACTCACGAATGTCTTTGACTTTAAGTGGACAGTCACTCATCTGGAAAAAATGTTATGCAAACTCGTCTAACATGAACATGATTGCATTTTAGCTGCATCAATACTTATGCTTCTTGAAGTTTCATTGAAATCTTGTATGGTTTTGAATATTTTGGTCTAGTTTCATTTTGAAATTTCCTTATCATATAAGTGCACCGTAGTTAGTAGCATGAGTCATCAAGCATCCCAAATAACTATGTTGCTTTAGTTTCATTCTGCTTCTTTCATGTCAATACTTATTACTTATTTCCAAAACGGGGTGGGTGGGGGGCTGGGGGCAGGACAACCAACTTCTAACGTCTCTTAAAAATATTATAGGCTCCAGCATTCTGTGGGTTATACTCACTTGAAAAAGTTGCATCGAGTTCCTCATGGTTACTTGGAAGAAGTGGAAGGCATCTCTTTTTGAAAGATTGTGATGAAGGGAAACCTCCTCTTCTTCTTCGAATGGCCAGTGATTCTGAAGATCTGCCATTTATGTGAGTGATCATCAACTAACTTCAGAATTTTAAGCAAATGTATTATATCTAACTTCCCCTTGCAGATCCGCTTTGCAGTCATTTAAGCGTCGTGTGGCCTACGCAAATACAAGTTTTGACTGTATCCTCCTGAACCTCGTCACTCTCCGTTTCCTCTTCTCTTATTTCTTTAATCTTCAGTGTATTATATATCTAGAATCAGATGCCCGTGACTTGATTCCATGATGAGATAATTCAACAGTGGGTAAGTGCTTATGCTGATAAGTGAAACCCTAATCCCATCAGTTGACTAATTTCCCGTACTGCAAAAACCTTGACACTTGTATAGATCTTGTTGGGTGGAGTACATCATCTTTGCGGCGCAGAAATGAGCTTCCAAAGGTAAAGTTATATGACATTTGAGTTTTAGTAGCAAAAGCTTGCATCACACAACTAATACTTCTCTTTTCAGTGTCGAAACTTGAAAAAAGGGGATAAATACCCACATATTGTAAATGTAGATGAGCCAACAAGTGTTAGTAATCAAGAAGAAACACCTACTGAGGCCAAAATAAATGGACGCAAGTCTAACGAAATGGAAGGTCAGTGTCTTTTTTCTTCTTTTTATGATATTGAGGAGCAATTTTTAGTATGTCAGCCTTCACTTTCGGAAACTCATACCTTCATTATCCTAACATGGGGGGTGTAAGGCCATTGATGATTTGATTCTGCATAATAGTTGCATCTCTTGATGTATACGGTCTTCTAGTGCTTTTTTAAGAAAGTCTAAACTCAAACGCATCAAACTAGTGCCAGCTAAATGAAAAGAGAGCATGGGACTACTTCACACACTAATTCCAGTATTTTACATATAATCCCACCTTCGGACTTAAGCTACTTGTCTCAACTGTATAAACGGTAGAATTTACCACTTCCTTTAAGTAACTAGGGGAATCTCAATGCACATCACATGGTTTTTCCGCTTTTAGCGTTTTTATGATTAGCTTGATCATCCTTTTTTATTGTTTACCTTTTCTTCATGGTTAACTGCTGCAGAGGCTATGATCAGAGGTTTAACAAAGTTGAGCTGGGAACGAGTTGATGTTAGCTTCAAAGGAAGTAAACAAAGATACTTTGCACACACAACAATTCAGGCACGTATTTGTTCTGTCTTGAACATACTATGAGGAGTTTCTACTTACGATGTTTCTTCATGATAAATCATCATGCATTTCACCATATACCATTCTCTTATGACCTAGGCAAATTCATTTTTCATACCTATTTGCTCCGGGATTTTTGTTTTGCATTCACTTATTTATCTTGATGCTTTTGCTTCTGAGCATATGAATCTTCACTATCCAGTCTGTTTCATTCGAACCAAATGTCTTAACTGATCCCAAAAAGAAATGTACAGAAATCATGGTCATCTTGAACTATTTGTTTTCAACAAACAGAAGTAAATTTGGTAGTTTTGTGATTTTCTTTCTTGAGGTTCTTCAAATCAAAACTCTAGGTTAATATGACAGAGAAACAGAGAAGAGAGGAGGGGGTCAAAGAAAGAAAATATCAGTCTTTACGGAAAGTTTAGTACATCAAGCGTCCTGCTTTTAGATGTATATCCCAAGCATTAGGACTGTCAAGTTCTCAAGTCACACAGAGATCCTCCATTGCATTTTATCTCTGAACTTACAAAAACTCTACCTCTTTCACCTTAAAAAAGTGCTGCATTTTAGGCCAAAGATTTTTCGTTTGGTCCTGTCTTTTGTGCTTCGTTTCGCAGGAAGGTTATCTACAGTAGCAAGTCTTTTAATTTGCTTTGTTCTGCAATTTCAGGTAACGAATTATTGCTTTAATTCTGATGGAGCAGATGTTATACAGCACATGATCGACAATTTTGCTGTATAGAAGTAGGGAAGTTGATGTATTTAAAACACCATATTGGCTGGAGGCCTGTGTAATTTACAGAGCCTGCTGCATAAATTGTAGAGGGATACATGCATATGTATTCGAGATATAGAGATGATACGTCAAAGTTCAAGTTAGGTGTATCATTGTTATTAGAGCAACAACAACAAACCCAGCGTAATACTACAAGTGTAGTCTGCGGGAGCGTAGTATGTACGGATCTTACGCTTACCTTGGAAAAATAGTTAGGTTGTTTCCAAGACCCTCGGTTTAAGGAAAGAGGAAAAAAGATCATTGTTATTAGAGCATATAGAGGAAATTATTTGCATAGTTTTTGGGCTCCAATTTGGATATGTAGTTCATGCAGTGTAATGATAACGAGTACTTCCTGTATTCAATATAATAAATGATGTGATTCAAAGAATGAGTGTTGACTTCCATTATCTTCACTTTGATTTTGGACATTGATCGTTTAAAAGTACAATATTTCATTCCTTTAAAAAGTATTTAAAAGACAGCTATATATTTTAGATGAACGGGAGCTTTAGTGTAACTGATAAAGTTGTTGTCATGTGATTAGGAGGTCACGGGTTCGAGCCGTGAAAACAGTATCTTGCATAAATGTAGGGTAAGGATGTGTACAATAGACTCTTGAGGTCCGATCTTTTCCCGAATCTCCGCACATTGTGGGAGCTTAGTACACCGGACTGCCTCAAGTCCTTTCCCGAATCCCTGCACATTATGGGAGCTTAGTACACGGGCTGATTCTCTTGGTTTTATCATTTTTTTCTTTAATTTTTAAATTTATCTTGTGAAATCCTGCCTCCGCCCCTACCGCTTCACCCCATCTCCCAATATTAAAAAACAAAAATAGAGGAAAGAAAGGCCCTTTAATTGAAGTGTACGTTAATGCATGTCCAGTTTGGCCAAGTCCTACAGTAGGAAAAAAGCTGATAATAAAGCAGGTAACCTAAAATCAGGTTCAGGTAAGATTTGGTCCCTACTTGCTGACTACTGCCCTTAATGCATGATGTACTATCCACATAAGCAGCACAGTTTTTTTACCTGCTTTTCAAGATTTAATTACTGCTAGTCCTTTCCTCCTGCCAAAATAATTACTGAGACTTTTTGTTAACAAACCAGTTACTCCTATTATTCATTTGCAAATATGGGTGAGGCGCATGTTTTATTTGTGAAAGTTTCTCTGAAATTTACGAAGTTCCTAATTGGGTAATAGAAAGCATAAAAACAAATCTAATACCAGCCATATTTGTAACACTTTACAGCTATTATGGCCTACAAAGACAAACCTTTGCGTGCTCAAACTAAAGCCAACTGTTCACTGTAATATGTGACATACAGTGTTTTAAAGGGAGTAGTAGTTTTGTATGTCAAAAAATGATTGCTCATATCTGCCACTTTCATTATTATGGCTTCGAAAACTGAATTGCTTGTTCAATTGGTAATTATATCTGCCTTACATAATCTTTTGATCAAAGAGTAGCTTTTCAAGATTTGCCACTTATTATTCTTTATTGTCAATAATACAGTGCAATGTCTACTACAATTTAAAGTTGAAAATTTGAGCTAGATGTTATTTACCTAAAAGGTCAATAGCAACAACAAAGCATCATGATTCTGGTCGGGGAAGTTAGTCTATATGTAGACCTTACCCATATTCTGATGATTAGAAAGACTGTTTCTGAAAGATTCTCAGTTCAAGAAGATAAAAAGAACTAAAAGTTTAATAGCAAATTACACAAATTACTATTGAGCAGAGAAAAAGGTCTTGGTAGAAGAACGTTATTAAGTGGAAGAAGCAAGAAGGTCGAAACCCTTTCAAGAATAAGAGATGAATTTTATTTAAAAAGATTATTTTCGATGGACACTTAGCTCACAAAAAGCATAAAATATAAATATTGATAAAGTATTATTCATGTACCTCTCCCTGTAAGAAGGTATTTGTCCACGAAATGAAAATATTCCAAATCTTTTATTTTTATTTTTTACTTTGAAGAGTTTGACTTGGCAAAATGTGATTGAGCGTGTGATATGCCAAGTATGGTACGAAATAAAGTAGAGAGTAGTAGCATATCATACAACAGTTTTTGCGTGGATTTGGAGGTAACCTTTCTCATCATATTCAGGGCTCGTGCAGATTCCACCATTGCCTAATTACACCCTATACTAACACCTACTTTCCTAAAATCCTTATCTTTCTTGGAAATTAAATACTCCACTACTTCATCACTACACTATTTCAAGAAACAGTAAAAAAATAAAAATAAAGATAGAGTGATATAACGTGTTATAGTTGAATTGCTGAAAAACCAAACAAACCAAAACAGTAACAAGAGAGGGAGGGGGGGGCAGATAATAATTACAAATGAGAGGGGGACAAAGTGAGTGAGAATGAAAGAAAATGAAAGACCATATGCTATACCAGTGAATTCACTTGTCACCTTTTGGAAAAAGCTCTTCTTATCATCTGCCCCTCTTCTTTTTTTATGACTGCTCAAATCCATTTTTGTTCTATTAACTGTATTATTGTTTCTACCCTTTCTCCTCCTCCATTTTTTGTACAACTTCTTCATTCTTAATTAAACCTCTATTTCTCTGCCAACAAACAATTCTTGGAATATCTGAAAGGCTCATAATACGAGGTTTTAGGTCATTCCCTTTTCAGAGATTTTCCTCTACTTCTTTTCTTTATTTTTTAATTCCATGTTCCATACTTCTATCAGTGTACTCCTAAAAAGAATGTGTTTTCTCTTCTCTTCTTAAGCATTATGGGATTGAGTTTTCATTCATTCTTTGATCAACTTTTGTCAATTATTCTCACTTTCTGATCTTAAGATACCAAACCTCTGCCTTTTACACTCTCTTAAGAAGTAAATCCAATGGCATGCTCTCAGCTTTTTGTATTTTGCCATAGGAATTTACAGACAATCATCTTTTTACTACTTCTATTCATTTCAGGCTTGACACATGTTAAATTCATGGCTGAAGGTAAGTTTGTCATTCCTAGATTTTGTTCAAGAATATAAAAACTTCAAATCTTTTACATTCGAGATCTTTACCCAATTAGCCGCCTATATTCATTGTTTACTTTTTTTAGCCGGTATACATAAATTATACACTGATTATATATAGTTATTCATATATACATTATATATTCTAGCGGTTGAGTGGACGGCTGTTTAGGTTAATTCTTTCTTTACAGTCTGTTAGTCACAATTCTATAAAGAAACTAAGAATCCTAACGGATAATTTCTCCGTCTTTAATCATTTTGCAGGTAGGAGAATTCTCAAGCTGCAAACTGGAATTACTCAGGTGAGTTCTTGATCTAAAATGCCTGATCTTTTTAAAGTTCAATATGAATATTAATGAGAAATGATTGTGCATATTTTGTTTTTAAAAAAAAGCAGAGGAAAAATGAAGAGAAGATGTTAAAGGTGAGATCTTTAATAGGTTCAAGGCCACCAAGATGTGAAGGAAGATGTAGAAACTGTGGACCATGTGAAGCAGTTCAAGTCCCAATTGTGCCAAACCTCAAACACCAGCAATTAAGAAGCCATCAATTGAATGCATTCCCTAAATTCTTAGCATATTCAAGAGGTGATGACATCTCCAATTACAAGCCTATGTGTTGGAAATGTAAATGTGGCAACTTTTTCTTCAATCCTTGACATAGCTAGCAAAAGAATAGATCCTCTTTTTTGTATGGAGAAAATAAGTTTCTCTTCAACTGTCTATATACATGAATATCAAATTAGCTAGATTTTGCAGAATCAAGATTGATGATAATGCATATTTGGTACATCTTCTTACCGCTGTTGTAGCACCATATTTCCCTCCCCCTTCTTTCTTCTAATACAAAAAACTTTTAATTTAGGAAGTGCTTGAGCTAATTATTATTTTTACTTGTCCACTATACTAAATCAAGAGAAAGACAAAAAAAAAATTTCTTTCTTATTTTACCCTTAACATTAATTACTCATTTTCAAAATTATTTCCCAAGATTTTGTGAAATGTTATCATTATTAGGGATTATATGAATACTACAATTAGTATTTCTCAAAGGGACGTGAAAAAATACAAAGTAAAGATGTAAAAGTGAAGGAAAGGAGTATAGATTAAACAGTTCTGGATTGCCCAATGTTCATGGTTTGGTTCATGTTAGTTAAACGGAGATTACGTTTACTTAGTGATTAATAATGAAGGGAATGTTATACTTAAATTATTTAGTCTAAAAGGGCATGTCTTTGCTCTAAATAATATATTCCTACATTATTAATACACATTTTATCCCGCATTATATAATACATAAGTTTTTTACCGAAGTTAATAGGAGTAGGTATTATTTAACATTGCCCAATCAAATATTGCTAACTATTCGATGATTGTTGTAATACGGTCAATCAAGTACTGTATTATTACAAAAACTTTATGTTGGGATAACTTATAAGTATCTAAGGGCTCGTTTGGTACGAGAGAGATTAATTCCGAAATGCTTCCTCCGTTTTAATTTATGTGAACCTAATTGATCGAGTATGCAGTTTAAGAAAAGAGAAAAGACTTTTGAACTTGTGATGTAAAATAAGACATATATATTTTGTGTGACTATAAATCATTGCATAAAGGTAAATTATTTCCAAATAAAGAAATAGATCATTCTTTTTAGTACGAAATAAAAAAAAAAGTATGTTTACATAAATTAAAACGGATGGAGTAGTTAATTATTCCCCATAGTTCAGTTTTGGATTATTGTTCATCGCATTCTGTGAAAGGGGGTCTAATCTAATAGTACTAGTAGTGTGATGTGAATGTGACGACAGTAAGTAAGAGGTGTAATTTTTTAAAAAGGGAAGAGAAAAGCAGAGAAGCAAAGGAGAGTGGGGCGGCTGATGAGCCATGTCAGTTGCACAGTGTGCAGCCAGCAGATTTAGAGAGAGGGGACCTGTGTTTCGTATCTTAGCAAGATTTTTTGTGTATCTCTATTCTCTAATAAAGCAAAAGAGGGGTTGGTTTTCTTTCCCTACACCAATGGGCCTCTCTCTACCTCGATTCTCTAAATGTTATGCAAAGGCCACAGTACTACAGTCTCGTTTGCTGTGTTCTCTCTGCCCACCCTCGTGTGTCTATTACTACTATGTATTTGTACTATCATTAGGAGTATAATTTTTGTCGGTGTAAAAATTTATATGTGATCAAGTGTAGGTTTATCGGGTATATTTGTCATAAAATATTATATGTAATTATTGTTTAAGTAATTGATTGTATAAATATTTTTTATACCATCTACAAAACTTACGTTCGTATCATTGTTATTATTTTAAAAATTTCTACTAATACTAGTACTTGTTCTTTGATTCATAAACTGTTTGTTTCTCCTGTGAATCAACATGAAGTAAGGGATCAGAGGAAATGTGCAATTCACAAGTTTCTTACCATAAAAACACGAAATTATACTTGATTAATGGGGAAGTGTACAAGCAGTCATTCTTAGGAATTAGTCAATACTTATTGTGTTCCAAAAAAATAAACTGCAAAATTAAAATTTAAGACACATTAATTAATTTCTAAATAACAGTCCCTTTAGCGTGGCTACCTAGTGTCATTTCTGCTTGAACGACTCGGTTTAGTTTGTCAATGAGCTATATGGGCCGTTTAGTGCGGGTTAGATCCTGAATTAGGAAGCCTGTTGCTCATCAATAGAAGCCCAGAAATAAAAAGGCTTGGGCCCAGGACCTATAATACGTGGGGTAAGTACATAATTAGTCACTAATTAAAAGTATCTTTACTCTTTAGTCACTGTTTAAAATGTATTTACTCTTTAGCCAGTCCTTAATAAATTTTTACCCGCCCGGACGAATATATCCTTGTGCTAGACATGGGTGTTGTATAAATATTAAGGGTATGGTGTCCTTAACTTTATGAATGCTGTGTAAATATTAAGGACAAAGTGTCTTGTGTTTGCACCTTCCGTTGTTAAACTTTAGGACATCATGTCTTTAACTTCATATGTGCAGTGTAAATGTTAAGGATATGGCGTCCTTAAGTTCATGTGTACAGTGTAAATGTTAATGACATAATGTTCTTAACTTGTATTTGCACCTTCTGTTGTTAAACTTTATGACTTTATGTCCTTAACTTCATATGTGCAGTGTAAATGTTAAGGACATGGTGTCCTTAACTTCACGTGTGCAATGTAAATGTTAAGGACATAATGTCCTTAATTTTATGAGTGTTGTATAAATATTAAGAACATTGTGTCCTTAACTTCATGAATGTTGTGTAAATATTAAGGACAAAGTTAATATATTTGCACCTTCCGTTGTTAAACTTTATGACATCATGTCCTAAATTTCATATGTGCAGTGTAAATGTTAAGGACATGGCGTCCTTAACTTCATGTGTGCAGTATAAATGTTAAGGACACTATTTCCTTAATATTTACACAGCACTCATGAAAAAAGAGTAACAACGTCTTTTCGTATTAATTTTAATAGAGTAGTAGCTATTTTTATTCAACATTAAAAATACTGAATAAAAACTAAATACCATATTAAAAATGACCATCCCACGCCATTTCTACACAATACGTTTCATCTTCTATTGCAACTTTTTCAACTAAGTTAATGCTTATACGTCTTTGTCACTTTTGTACGAGGACAGAGATTTCAAATTGGAGTAAATTTGAAGCTAAAAATGCCAAACAAGAAAGAAAGAGAAAAATGATGGCATATTTGGGGCCAGGCAACACACCCATATTTCACATGGAGTTAAGGTTCTCTCAAACCAATAATTTATACTGAGAAGCCCCATTCTTTCTGCCTCCACAGTCCAGCGCAGAGCCCACCTGTTTGCCCCCGCTCCCTGGGGCATCTTATAACGGGATCTTTACACAAATAACCAGTTATATTTATTATTTACTTTTTCTAGCCATATACATAAATTATACATTCATTATGTACAAATATACACATATAATACATAAATTATGCATACACTAATACTATAACTCCACCGCCTATTTTTAGTTTAAGCGGTTAGACATACGATTATTTGGGTTAATTCTCCTCTTATAAACAAATATTAGATTAACTGTTGAGTTGCATGATTGTCTCCAATATATTATGTACGAGTTACGAAAAGAGTTTATAAAGATCTCATGTCATTTCTGCTGATGGTTTAAGAGCTTAAGTTTTTTATGGAGAAAATATTTTGAAGGAAAACATTTTCCTTTATACCAAATACACCCATAAGCAGGGACGGATGTACGGTTATAGGTACGGTTCAATTAATGCTATAACTTTCGATGCAAAATATAAATTTATGTGTAAATTTTTTTCAGAATTACAATAAATAATAGAGATGAACTCATAACTTTAATATTATAATAAGTTCAATACTAAAAACCTAAAAGTTGAATTCATAAAATTTAAACCATGAATTCGCATTAGTCTAACTAATTATGGATAAAAACAAAGTAGTCAAACGACATTATCCGTTCACTTTTAGTTGTCAAGTATTCTAAAAATAATTTTTTATTTTTACTTGTCAATTTTTGCATATCAAGAGAAAAATAATTTATTTTTCCTCTTTTGCCTTTAATATTAATTACTCATTCCAAATCATTTTCCAAATCTATTAAAACTATATACACCAATTAATATGTGTATCACGACAAATTATGCATTAAGGGTAAAAAATCAAAGTGAACGGAGGATTAATTTGGTCCAATCATTCGCATTTCATAGGACATTGTCATTATTTGGATAATCGAATACCTTTTATTTGACTGTAATATTTTAGTACAATTTCTTAGGAGTAATATTTAGTTGTAAATTTGTGCTCTTTTGATATAGTTTTTCAAAGCTCAATTCACAATGATGCTTTATAACACGCGGACTTCTTATCGTCACTCTTTTGTATAATGAGATTCTTTTTGAAAGAACAAGGATAATGCTTCTTTACTTTTTAGAGTGAAAAATTATTCTAAAAATTAAAGGATTATAATGTAGGGGCTCAACAGTCAATGTAACTTTGACTCAACTGCTGGACCTCATTAAATTCCTCCCACCGACACAATCCACACAACTTTAAAATACCAACACAAATGCACCACATGTACCTACTTGTGACTTGTGATTGCTCCATGTCCCTAAGTTTCCAAATAAAGTTGGAGCCTCACTCCCTTTTCATCTCACCCCTCATCTCTACAACTTGACACTCACCAGTTGCTTTACTCTACTGGTGAGTTCAAATAGTACCCTTATAATTTGTTTTTATCCTAAGGTGAAATCACACAAATTGTATTTTAACTAGAAGTTGGTAAAACATGGAGGAATAGCAGTGTTGTGAATAGTGAACATGTTGAAGCAATCATCAAGTAGGAATATGAGGACAAAAAGGTTTAAACTAAAGCATGCTTTTCAAGCATTTGTACTGCTTTTGATCTGCTTCTGGTTGATTTACCAAGTAAAGAAATCTTACAGCAGGAGCAAGGTGAGGTTAGTGGAGAATTTGGAAGAAAAATCAGTTAAAGAACAAGATGGGGAACAAGTGTTGAAGTTAGGGAGAAAGGATCTGAATCCTTTGTTGTTAGATGAGTTAGCTGCTGAGTTTCAGAAAACCCCAGATGAAGATCTTGAACAGGAAGAAGATGAGGGGAAAAACCAAGAAAATGAAGGAGAAATAGCTAGTAATGATGGAGATGATGAGACAGATGGAGTTGGAGAGCATGAACAATTGGAAGAAATAATAGATGAAGATGATAAAGATGCAAGAAGTAGAAGAGATGCAGTCTAAACAGCTCTAATTATTTTCTTTTACTAGTAGATAGATAATATGAATAGAGTGTTTCAGCACTAAAGGGGAATCACCACATCCCCTTGTTAGTATTCTGATTTTGGAAATCCAAATTGTAACAGAGTACTCTGAGAATAAAGTGTCAAAGGAACTGCAAGAGATAGAAATGCACAGCTGCATAGGCAATTACAAGCCAAGACTGATCCAATGATAGCGGGCTTAATTAGTATATGGCATAGTATAACTTGCTGTTTTTTCCAAAATCCAGTAGTATAAGATACTATCAGATTAGAGAAAAATGTTTTTAGTAGAGTATTTTTAAGGATTTCAACCTGAAACATGGAGAATGCGAGGATTGCTTATATGTAATTGTAATTGTATTTAGGTGGATGGATTAATTTTGGACGAATCCTAATTAATAGTATCTTACTGGTGTTATTATGACCTGTAGAGGTGCATATTTGCAAGTCTATTATTCTATCAATGGTTTTCTACAAATATTTGTCGTGTTTTTGCTTTCTGCGCTCGAAAAGCTTTGCGCAGTTGTAACAGTATGATGTTTTGACCAGATTCAAGCATTCAAACAGCATATATTATCAAAATAGACAGACAATTGCTTTTACTTTCTGCGTATTTCAATGCATAAACAAGTTTTCTGACACTCTAAATATGAATCATTCGGTAAAAGATCTCATTGGTGAAAAGCATAAACTATTGCCAGTTATACTACGAGATAAAGTTGATAATCAACCAAAATGATAAGTTATACAGAAACATGGATTGACCATGATTAGTTTTTGGCTTTCCATGTTTTAGAAAATATTCGAAAAAAATCCGTCGACCAAGTCTGGGACACACAAAATCCTTCCCATTGAGACATTACATTGAGAAAATTGCGGCCAAGAAGTTCAATGAGAGATTCTTCCAGAGCTCACCCAACTAAAACTCTGAGACTTAAATCGCAGCAGCAAAGGCATAGGCCAAAAGGGATAACGTCCGAAAAATCTGCTTCAATCCACTGTTATTGATTCACTTTTATGGACTCTTAGTTTTAATCTGTTGGTGTGCATTCCACTGCAACGACATCCACACTATAGATGTGCCTGAGAGAAAATGGAACTCCATAAGACAGTCAAAAGTGGTGTATGACTTGGAGTGAGATCAAGCAATTGCAAAGAAATGAAAGAATGTGCTGATGCAGAAAGATAATGCCACTAATGCAGCTGTTCTTTTGAGTTACCTCCAGATTATTATAACTTCCTTATTATAGTTAAACCACAAACATAGGTAAAGAAGTTCAGAAGTTGACAACTAATTCAACCCTTCATTAGAATAATCATAAATATTTGCTTCATCATCTCTTTTCTTTAAAAAGTAACTAACATATTTAGGTAGTAAATTGGGCTTAAACAACCAGTACTCCATCCAAAAGATAGGCTTTAATTCATAAGAAGAGCAAGTTCCAGTAGTTCAATTAGGGCAATTAAAAAGTTCACAAGAAAGAAACACGGTAAAAGTTTGACAAAGATTTTTCAGAAAATTTAGGAGCACAAGCAGGTCTTCAAATGATTAAGTTGGGGAAGTAGTGACATGGCACAACTAAATGAACCCAGGTCCATGTTAATAGATGCTAAACAGAAACTCCGAATCACATGGTACTTGGTGAATTAAGGATGAATCACAGGTTATATCATTTGAAAGCAGTTCTTGCATTTTGAAAGCACTAGTTAAGTAAATCCAATTTTCACTATCACTGTTTTATTAGCACATCAAAGCCAGCGATGGAGGGGAAACACAGAAAAACATTACAAGATCTAGCAGCGGTCATAAAAAAGAACTCTGGGAGGAACAATACCTGCAAATATACCAACAGTAATCAGATTTTTTATTTCCATTGTCTGATAGATCAAGAACTCAGTCAGGAAATGACCGAAGGCATAGACAAATGATAACAAGGTTGCCAAATACAAAGGCCTGTCATGAAGGTTAAATGCACAAAGATAGCAAAGAGTGCAGGTTAGAAGAGTCCACACTCCAAATGTCCTCCCATGTACTTCTGACACTGCACATGATAATCGAAAAGGACAGTTTTCATTAAAAACATATCAAATTTAGGACAAGACCTTGAAAAGAAGTGAGTTGACACATTAGTTAACAGGACTTTGGAATACAAGAAAATGAAAAGAGCAATGTAATGCATGGTTATTCCAATGCAATCACAAGTAAAACCTCCCGATCCTGAGCAATACAAAGTATTTATCATTTGTCAAATTGAAGGTACATGCACAGATTTGAGCTTAAAAAGTCAATGTTCTTAAGAGTTACTCAAGAAGTTGAGCACCAAATGTAACGAATCAAATGTGTTACTACTGACTGCACACTGCAGTACCAGTAATTTCTTTTGATTGGTGAATGCACTACCAGTAAGGTTCTATTTTCATGACAAAAGCTACTCCATACATTCACAAGTTGTAGCCACCAAATTCCCACATTGCCGTCCCACATAAGCTAAGGGCAGCCGGTGCACAAAGCATCCTGCATTCGCCGCATCACAAGGGGTAATGATGTAGACAGCCTAATCTAATGCAAGCATTAATGACTGCTTTCATGGCTCGAACCCGCGACCTATGAGACCCGCGACCTATAGGTCAAATGGAGACAACTTTACCGTTGCTCCAAGGCTCCCTTCTACCATCCTACATCATTCCCAATAAATTCAAGCCAGACAAGAAACATCATATTGTCACAGTTACTTGACAATACATAGTATTTATAGGTGCATTGGGGCCAAGCAAGTAGTGACAATAACACTATTCCAACCTATCAAGACGAATAAATTCTCGGATATACTCGACTCCAGCTGAGTTGCAAAATAACACAAAATAACCCAAATGGGATGACATGAAGATATGTAACTTGAACAGACATAACGAGAACATTTTAAGAAGTCTTTTGAGCTGCAATTGTTGGATAAAGACTTCTCTTATGAAAGGATAGGACTATGTGGAGAGCTTGGAGGTACCGATAATGACACCCATTTGTGACATTACAAAAATCTTATAAAGGGGAGCAGCTTTACCTTTTTAAAAGACATGCAGAATTACAAGCTAATATTAAGAGACACATGAAAGAAGTGCTACAAATACTGCAAGAGAATAATTACATTTTTATATGTTCCAAACTTTAAGAGCTAAGTCCAAGCTACAGAAGCTTCTGACAATCAACTTCTCTTAAACAAATTATGCTTCTATATATCCAAATAAGGTTTCAGAATGATTCTTGTCCCATTCCTTATCAAAAAGAAAATTGATTCTTTCCCAGTTCTACGTAATGTTTGTGCTCAAGTAGAAATAATTAGCTTCTTTTGGGAAAACCTTATCGTCCTCATACTTCATTCAAATGGTGGATTGAAAAATCTGAGCATATGTTGATATCACATTCTCACATCATGAATTACTGAGTGTAGATCTGTAGGTATGATTGTTTTTCCTGATTCAACTGACTTTGTTTATGCGTAGGAAAAACGCCTTTTTGTTTGCTATAGGATATCCGTAAATAGGTTAAATTTTCATTAGTTTATAATTGTTGCATCTACATGTTGAATAGATTGATCTAGTAACCAGTTATAAGGAGGTATTATAAATCACAATGTAATACTACCTAAAATGCACAAATATTCCATCCTTAGCAAGGAGAAGAGCTCAATCTGATTCTTGAAATCGTTCCCTTTACTATTGTCCACATTTTGATTTTGATCAGTCATATGTATATTTCAGATAAGTCACAAAACCGAGAACACTAAAGCAAATATCTGGTTACACTTGCATAGAATATCCGAATAGGATAATTCATTAGTGTCTTAAATCAAGAGAATGTGAAATGTGGACATAGTAATCCTTGTACGTAAAGATTGAGAAATGAAAATTTAAGCTTGTTTAGGAGTACTTGGTAAGCAACAAATGTGCATTGGATCCACAGATTTTCAGACCCATAAATCCAATCAAATCTATTGCCTATAGATTCATGCCAAAGACATGAAGTCAAAAGCCAAGTCTTAAGCCCAAATGACATAATGTATTAATCCGTTTAATCATTCTTATCACCATTTTTCAACCGTGGAGTAGCAAATTGATTCAACAGTACATCGTCCCTTATTCCTTTTCCCATTCAAAATGAAACGCGTCTGGTCTAGGGACAGATCCAAAGTTTTAACACTCAACAGCGCATGTGTCCAAACCCGCCACCTTTGCTTTGAATTATATATAGATAACTGGACAGATTGTGTGTGTTTTGACAGTGTACATGAGCTTACACTGAGTATTGTAGCTCGGGTTCGAATTTTATTCATACTAAACTTGCATCTACAAGACTACAACCAGAAAGTAATAATTGCTTAAAATCCTGATCTGTCTTAATCTGATCCCTAATTGATTTTAATTAGACATAGCTGCCATAAGTTCCTATATGTAATCATCCTAGGCGAAGGAATAAAATCACCAAAAAGGACACTTTTTGTATGACAAATCACAGAACAGAAGGCGAAAGTGAGGGGATTTGATGTGTACTGGCATATATTAGATTGCTTCCTATTACAGATTCAAATCAGATCGCGAGAATTAAACAAAAGCCAAAATGTGCGTGCAATGTTCGTTATCCAACGACGAAATGTAGAGCACGAAGCGTGATCTAAGTAAAAAGTGTGTGTAAAACTTACTTGTGGTTTTGGAGAAAACAGCGAGACGAAGAGCCCAAATGTCGAAGAAACCAAACCATACCGATGCAAGCCGAAGTGTGCCCACTAGCATCAACCACCATCCTAACAGCTTCATCTCTCACTTTCTCGCTCTCTCTCTCTCTCTCTCTCTCTCACACACACACACACACTTACTTTTTCTGTTTTCATTTTTCAACCACTAAATAAATAGTAATACATGCCCATTGACACAAGTGAACTCATTTTGGCCCATAATCTCTATTCTCTTGTACCACTTTTAATTGGGCAAGTTACACATTTAGCTTGGTGGTCAAAAATAATTATATTCACTAGTTAAAAATTTATAAGTATTGACTTTTTAAGCATTGAATTATTTTTTTAAGGTGGATAATATTGAGGGTTACATTATCTTCAAAAGGATGCTAAAAATGAAAGTTGAAACAAGAAAACTTTTGTTATCAGGAGCCAATCTCAAAGCTGATTAAAAGTATCCCATTGGCATTATCTTATATATTAGACTTGGCATTATCTCACTTAGTTATTACCTCTAACGATACATTTTAAGTGATTTTTTGATTTTTTTAAACATATTAAAAAAATTATCTTTTAGCATTAATTAACAATAAAATTGATCATATTAACTTTAATTTGTTCATGAGAAATATAATAAACTACTTTTAGGCTCTTTACTCCAAGTCAACTTTGGAAAGAAGAACTTAATTCCTTTTTGATATTTTAAAAAATCAAATATTATGGACCACAAAAAAAAATATCAACAAATCACTTAAAGTGAACCAGAGGAAGTATTTGGTTTTAGAAAAAATAACTTAACAAATATAGTCTATGATTTGTGAACATAATCTGGGACTCCTAATTTAATACTCACATTAAACCCGCCCCACCCTCTCAGATTTTTAAAAAAGAAAATCTCTCTGTTTTATTTTTGTTTTTCGCCAGTAATTGCATTATATAAAGACATCACAAACATCTACATAACATCTTAAATTTGCCACTTAAATTTGCATAATCGAGAGACTTTCAACATAAAGGATAATTAATAGCAAATCATATACTAATACATGATCTGGAATAAAACATTAAAACTTTATTTCTATTCCTCTTCCCCTTCCTTGGACAGCTTAATCACCTGAAATTAATTAACACAATGCAACATTAGGCACTGTATATATTCTTAAACGAAGAACTACTTCACCAATTAGAAAAACAATTTGAAAAAGAGAAGAAAAGGAAAGGAAAACAATGAACTGTCAAAATGCAAAAGCTCACAGTTTATATATATGTGTCTTAGAAAACTAGTTTTTATTCCACTACATTCAATTTACAGAACTTGAATAGACATACGTCTTTATAATGCCTAGCTGGTCTGGGTAACGATCTCATTGACATCATTAAATATGTAAGTTATGAAGTCTTATGTCTTCAAATAGAATGATTTATATACCACAGATGTACATGGTACGGGAGAGGGGGTGGGGGGTGCGGGGGAGGGAGGTTGTGGGAAACCAATACTATGATATCCAAATTATTTCGGTCAAACATTAAGTCTTTATTTAGTACTCCGTCCGTTTCACTTTTAGTTGTCCACTTTGAACTTTGCACGCCTCTTAAGAAACAATAAATAAAGTGTATAATTTATCACGATACTCATATTAATTGGTGTATAGTCTTAATGAATTTGAAAAATGATTTGGAATGAGTAATTAATGATAAGAGCAAAATAGAAAAAATAATTTTTTTTCTTCTTGATATGCGAAAAGTGATAAGTGAAAAAAAAAATTATTTTTAGAATATTTGATAACTAAAAGTCAACGGATGAAGTAAATTTTTGGCATTTCATTTATGATAAAAAAGGAGAAAAGAAAGTAAGCTTAAAAGTTTGAGTTTATACAATACATCTCTAATTACTCCCCAGATAATTGGGAACAAATTAAACTGGACAGTTTTAGATGACTAATAATCCATGTGATATAATTATAATCCATGTGAAAAAATCATGAAATATTGGTTTGGTAGTTAATAGTACTAATTTAATACAGAGGTATTGAGACGAAGAGCTTTTCTTTTCTTTTTTTTTTTAAATAACGTCGGTACATTCCTTACTAGTATGTGCTAGAGGGTATCAATTTACACCCGTTAGTGCTGTTTTTTTATACTAATAAGTATGTGCTAGAGGGTAAAGAAGTTGTGAAGTACTATTAATTTGAGGTCACTTTCATAATAAGTTTAAATTATGGATGAAGTTGTGATACCATTTTCTTTACCAATTGTAGCATGATCCCAAAAGTAGGAAATGGAACGAGATAAAGGCAAAGTGCATCCATAAATTGAGGATTGTGATTAGTGGTGAGAGGGTGAAAGAGACTTTCACGTTACTCTGTCTACTGCCTGCTGTTTAGAGCCACAATACCCTTGTTTAAGATTGTGTATCGTAGGAGCAAATGTTACTAGTGGGCACAAATAGAAAAACTAATTCAAGAACGTGACTTCTGCGTAGAGATGTTTGGCCGAGGTTTAAAAATCAGCTTATTTTTTTAAAAAACAAATTGGCGAGAAATAATTTGTGTTTGATTAATCTTTGAAAAATATTTTTGAATCGGAATTAATGTTTGGTCAAACTTTTAAAAAGTGATGCTATTTTCTGCTTCTTAAAAATTACTTCTACTTCGATTCAAAAGCACTATTTTTCTTCTAAAAGTCTGGCAAAAAACAATATTCCCTCCGTTTCAATTTAGACGAGGTTGTTTGACTTGACACAAAGTTTAAGAAAAATAAGAAGACTTTTAAAACTTGTGGTCTTAAAAGTTTAAGGGGTAAAAGTGTGTGGGGCCATGACATTTGTGTGGTTATAAAATCTTTTCAATGAAGAGTATAAAGTTGAATTATTTCCAAATTTAAAAATGTGTCATTTATTTTTGAACATACTAAAATGGAAAGTACCTCATCTAATTTGAAACTAGGAGAGTATATATATAATTTCTTCAAAAAAGAAGGAGGATTTGCAGTCGTACCCTATATTTGTGTCACCTTTTAACATGTATCCTATTTTTTAAAATTATTGATTTGGTAGCCATCTCACAAAAAATTCGTAATAATATGACAATTACACCCCTGACAAAAGATATACAATGATCTCCTTCTCTCCTCTCATCAACTTTATAAAAAAATCAGAAACTTGTCCAGATTCATCTTTAGAATCACACTTGCATGAAGTTGTTTCACCTTGAAGCTAAAATTTCATGCTAATGTAGCATGAAGTTGTTTCATGTTGAAGCTAAAACTTCATGCTAATATATCATGAAGTTGTTTCATGTTGAAACTAAAACTTCATGTTAATGCATGCTGAAGTTATTTATCCTGCAGTTTACAGTTTTGTCATGAATTTTATCCGAAACTTCAGTCTAAACATGCTGAAGTTATTTAGTTCATTTGCTAAAATTTCAGACTAAACATGCTGAAGTTATTTAGTTCATTTGCTAAAATTTCGGACTAAACATGTTGAAGTTATTTAGTTCATTTGCTAAAATTTCAGACTAAACATGCTTAGGTTATTTAGTTCATTTGCTAAAACTTCAGACTAAACATGCTTAAGTTATTTAGTTCATTTGCTAAAATTTCATACTAAACATGCTTAAGTTATTTAATTCATTTGCTAAAACATCAGACTAAACATGATTAAGTTTTTTAGTTCATTTGCTAAAATTTTAGACTAAACATGCTTAAGTTTTTGTCTTATAGTATGTAATTTTTTAATGAGTTTTTGCTAATGCATGCTGAAGTTATTTAGTTCATTTGCTAAAATTTCAAACAAAACATGCTGAAGTTATTTAGTTCATTTGCTAAAATTTCAGACAAAATATGCTGAAATTATTTAGTTCATTTGCTAATATTTCAGACTAAACATGCTTAAATTTTTGTCTTGCAGTATGTAATTTTCTAAAGAGTTTTTGCTAATGCATGCTGAAATTAGTTAGTTCATTTGCTAAAATTTCACACCAAAATATGCTGAAATTTTGTAACGCAGTCTACAATTTTGTCCTGTGTTTTATCCGAAACTTCAGTCTAAACAAGCTGAAATTTTTTAGTTTATTTGCTAAAATTTCAGGCTAAAAATGCTTAAATTTTAATCCTGCAGTTTGTCAATAGTCTTTTATTAAAGAAGGGCAAAATCATCTTTTTTAAAACGCTTTTAACAAAAAAAGGGTACGGATACAAACGAAAAAATAAAACGGGTATAAGTTAAAAATGGACGACCAAACAGGGTACCCATGCAATTTTTACAAAAAAAAAAAAAAACAAGGTCAAACAAGGTATTAGCATCTCGCTGCAGGAAAAGAGTGCTTGGTTACGAAGCAACACAAAAAACGACACTAGGTTCTCTGATCTTGTTAGTGATGACTCATCCTGACCATATTACACCACCAAATACACTCAGCACAATAAATGTTACTACTACATCTAGTATTCTAGTCCCCCCTTTGAAAGAATATTGACCAGTTTTAATCAGACCAGATCCAAATCTGCTTTACTGGTGTTAAAAGTACATTGAAAGTGCTACTATTCGAAAATGTTTTATGAGGAGTGGTTTAATTTGCTCTGTTAAATTTTAATTAACCTTTGACAGGACCGCAAATAATGTTTAGAATTTACTAGTGTTTATCCGAAAAATCGAATATAGTTGAATTTAAAAGTAGTTCTAAGGATATGTGATATAACCCGACATAAATCGTACGTAGAAGTGGAAATGTTTGGATTCTTGGCTATAGAAATGAGATATAAATTATTGAACTAGAAGAGTGAGTGTGTTGAGTCAAAAAGTTTAAGAGATTTATTCTTCAATAAATAGAAGCAGTCTATTATTGCCCTCTCCCCCCTGCTTACAAGGATTCCCCCTTTATAGTAGAGGATGTTACTTTATTTATAATAATAAAAAATATATAGTGGAGAAACCATGATAAATTGTCTCTTCCTTGATTCCTGCCAAGATTCTCTCCTCTAGTGTGGTTGCAACGGCTCCTGTTTGCGAGCTCGATACTGGCTCGAGCTCGGTATTGGATCGAGCCCTCGGCCTTGAGTTCGAGTTCGACATTCAGGGTAAGTGTCAATCGATCGATGCATCTCCGACAACTTTCTTCTTGCCTTGCGGTTCGATTTGGTCATGGGCTCGATAATGATATCGAGCCGATTCCTCGATCGGTCTTGGAGCTCGAGGATTGTATGTACTATCCTCGGAACTCGTCTCGAGCTCTCACTTCGATCGCTTACCATTCGAGCTCGAACAAACGTACGGAGGCCGAAATCTATTTCGACCTTATATAGATAGTCCCCTCGTTTCTCAGGAAGAATGTGGTGAGAAGCGATATGATTTCCGACGGCTCGATCGGATTATAAGCTGACGTTTTCACTCGGCTCGATCATGACGTATGTGATAGATGTCCCGTCGATTTAGTCTTTCAAGGTATTTAATGCACGTCAGACGGTGGTCGGCCATCGCTGATACTGAACCGCCACGGTATAAGCCTATAAATAGCCCTTCCATTTATTATTTACCACTTTTACATCTTCAATCTCCCAAAGTTTCTTACTCTTTCTGCCTCTGTTTCGCCGCCTGTAGAGCCACCTTCATCAGCGTTTGGCACCATCAACCTTTCATCTTCCTACGCTTTCTTTCTCTTACATCAATGGCAAAAACTTCAAAAATCGTACCTCAGAAGGAGAAAGCTTCCTCTTCACGGCCGTCCGGCGACAAGGCGCCGGTGGAGCCGCCTCCCCATGAGTACGTTCTTGGCCTGTGTACTCTAAAGGTCGATTTTAAGGTTGAAAATCCTTTGTCTGTTCCGGGTCGATGTGAGCATGTGTCGATGTACATGTGCTTGATAACAGAGGGCCATCTCGATGTTGTGAGGAAAGACTGCAATTGGGGTTCCGAGGTTGTGTTGCAAATTTCCTCTCCCGAAGAGAGCGTCATCACTCACGTGGAGGGGTTTTTAAGTGTTTATACTTACCCTTCACGTTGGGTCCCGTCGACCCAGTGATCATTGATTTTTGCAAAAGATATCAGGTCACCCTCGGTCAAATTCATCCTTCTCTATGGCGTATAGTAACCTTACTTCGCTTCTTCTCCGATAAAGTCGGAGGGGTGAATTTTACCCTAAACCACCTCATACGATTGTATCGGCCTCAAATCTTTCGAGGACTAATCAGGCTTCATCGTCGGGCATCGAAAGCTTTGATGTCGAGTATCGACGAAGACAGGGATCGGGGTTGGATGGGCCATTATATTCAGGTGAGGACCCGTGATCTCATTCTGGAAGAGAAAATATCGTTCTTCGAGGAATGGAATTTCGACCGTAAGTGGTTTTTATAAGGCGTTGCTTTTCGTATCTTTCTCCGATTCTATCCTCGACTTCCTCTTATGCCGAACGCACTTGGCGTGATTTGGCAAAAGGTAGATGGGAGGCCAAGAATCATGGTAAGGGTCACTTCTCGTGTTCTTCGAAATATTTTTTATGCTCCATTCGTTACCGGTTTTCTTTCATGTAGGTGTAACTAAGGATGCCGCTTTGAGGCCTTCGAGTGGTGAAGGAAGAACCAAGTCCCCGGTCCCGGAACCAGGGAAAGATAAGAAGCGAAAAGCCGTCTCTCGGCCAGAGGACCCCAAGCCCAAAACTCGAAAGGTGAGGAGGAAGGCAATCGCTCTTTCGATGGACTCGGTCCAACGACTGAGAGAAGAAGAAGATGATGAAAATGATACGTCAGTTTTGGTGATCCGATCTGCGAAAGCTATCGAGGTCGCCAGACCTTTTGAGCCGATGACGTCTATACCGGTCGGGGTCGGTTTCGGTACCCCGAGTCTCGATCAGAGCGTCCCGAGCGATTCACTTGGGCCTATGACAGTGGGTCATTTGCCTTCTCTTCCGACCTTTTCTAAGGAGGTGTTAAAGGAAGCTCAAGAATTGAAGACCCCCCGATATGGGCGGAGGCTCTAGTGTAGGGGACCCTTTTCGGGATTGCTTTACTGGAGTAAATGATGCCTCCGACATCAGTGACGTTTCTCTTATCCTAAAAGAGGCCCAACGTTTCATTTCTCGGGTAATGACGTTTCTAAACTTGACTTGTGTTTTTTCCCTACTATGCAGGCCATTAGCAAGTTTCGAGTCGACCTCAACCAGTGTGAGGCCGAGCTTCAGAAGGTCTCGGGGGAGAGAGATGCATGCGGCTTCTTTGCAGCCAAAAGGACGAGGCTATAAAGGACCTCTAAGCAGATTTGACTAAGGCTCGTGAAGAAGAGGCCGAACTAGATAATCAGGTGAGCCTCATTCTGTTACCAACTGTGGAAGCTATCCCTTCGTTGTATCAGCTGCAACAAAAGGTTGAAAAGATCGGGTTGCTTCGGGAAGAAGTCGATCAAATCAAGGTCGAATGTAACCGGTGGAAGGAGACTATCGACTGCCTGGCTGTAGAAAAAGAAACCATCTTGGCCAAATTATTATCGGCCGAAGTTCAGCTTCGAAGCGTCAAGCAAAAGGGTTCGGCTCAGGCCAAAAGGATCGAAGATCTTGAAACACGTCTTGTTGAGGCCAAGGCGGAGGTTGAGTCGTCGAAAGTCATGGCGGACAAGTCCATTGCCGTGTATCGGGCTGATGCTGAGGCTGCTCAAATGGAGGCAAGAGAGGCAGCGGATACGGCTGACAGTTGAGCACATCGGTTGCCGAACTTGCTAAGTGTCGGTCTCGGAGGGAGACCCTCGAGGAGATACATGCTCGAGGTTTCGACCTTGCCGAAGAGATAAAAAGGGCTAAAGAGCTCAAAGCTGAAACTGAAGCCTTGGCTTCTGATGGCGATGATGATGATGATGATGATGATGAAGGTAGCAAGAGCGAGTCCGAAGACGGGGGGAGCCCGGTGGAGAAGAGACCGCTCTCGATGATAACCTAGAAGCTTAGCCCTTAGCTTCTTCTATGTTGCATTCATTTATGTAAACCACCCTTGTATATCTATACAATTTATCTTTTTCTTTTACTGTCTTGCTTCATGAAGATTTCATTCATTCCTTGCGGATGTTTTTATGAGGATTTAGGTGATTTCATCGAATTCGGCCTTCGTAGCCTTTATGGCTGAGTGAGTGTTCGCTCTAGCTCGAAATAAAAGTAGCCCACAGGCTTAGTGGTCGAGTGGGTGCTTGCCCGAACTCGAAAAATAAAAGTAGCCCACAAGTTTAGTAGTCGAGTGAACGTTTGAACTCGAAGCAAGATAGCCTTTAGGCTTTGATAAGTGAGTGAGTGATTGTTTCGAACTCGAACTCAAAGTATATTAGCCCGTAGACTTTTACGATCGAGTGAGTGATTGATCGGACTCGAAGTAAGATAGCCCTTAGGCTTTTAATAATTGAGCGAGTGATTGTTTCGAACTCGAACTCAGAATATCTTAGTCCGTAGGCTTTTTATGATCGAGTGAGTGATTGTTTCGAACTCGAACTCAGATAGCCTTTAGGCTTTAATTTGAGTAAGTGATTGTTTCGAACTCGAACTCAGAATATCTTAGCCCGTAGGCTTTTTGAGTGAGTGATTGTTTCAAACTCGAACTCAGATAGCCTTTAGGCTTTAATTTGAGTGAGTGATTGTTTTGAACTCGAACTCAGAATATCTTAGCCCGTAGGCTTTTTGAGTTAGTGATTGTTTCGAACTCGAACTCAGATAGCCTTTAGGCTTTAATTTGAGTGAGTGATTGTTTCGAACTCGAACTCAGAATATGTTAGCCAGTAGGCTTTTTATGACCGAGTGAGTGATTGTTTCGAACTCGAACTCAGATAGCCTTTCGGCTTTAATTTGAGTGACTGATTGTTTTGAACTCGAACTCAGAATATTTTAGCCCGTAGGCTTTTTATGACCGAATGAGTGATTGTTTCGAACTCGAACTTAGATAGCCTTTAGGGAGTAATTTGAGTGAGTGATTGTTTCGAACTCGAACTCAGAATATCTTAGCCCGTAGGCTTTTGATGATCACTATCAAAAATCCCTTTGATGGTGGTTGGCCTTTAAGCCTGTTTGAATCATGAAGCAGGAAAATCTTTTCAAAGTATGAGATATCTGAAAAAGCAGTTCTCCTTTATAAGTCATTACACATGTGTTTGTATCTTGAGCGAAACTACGTGGGCATGGTTCGTTTTGACCATTTGGCCCTTACACCTTTCTCTATCGAGACCCTGTTTGTCATGAATTTGATATGGTGCAACTTTCTTGTTCCGAACGTGATTTATTCGCTTGGTAGCCCCCTAGTATCCGAGGTTGATTATGAAGGAGCTTCGGATACTGTTGATTTGTCCCTGGGTAGCACATAGTTGTTGTCTCATTAAAAACCTTTTCGGAAAAACTCATTTGGGATAAAAGCCGAACTTGAGGGAAAAAGAGTACAACACGTTCTTTAAAACTAGAGGTCTTGATGTTTTTCATCGAATTCCTGCAATAAGTTAGTGTCGAATGTAAGTATGTAGATGATAGAGGAGAAAATCATACCTTAACAGTAATATCGTTTGAGAAGTGATGTGTTCCAATTTTTTGGTAACGGTTTTCCATCCATTGCTGCAAGTTTATAAGACCCTTTCCCGACTATATCGAGGACTTGATAGGGTCCTTCCCAATTTGGGCCGAGCTTCCCTTCATTAGGATCTCGAGTGTTAATGGTGACCTTCCTTAGGACTAAGTCCCCGGCCTTGAAATGGCGGAGGTTAGTTCTTCTATCGTAGTACCTTTCGATTCGTTATTTTTGTGCAGCCATTCGAACCAGTGCCGCCTCTCATTTTTCATCTAATAATTTGAGGCTTGTATTCATTGCCTCGCAGTTCGATTCTTCCGATGTATATCCGAACCTTACGCTTGGTTCCCCGACTTCGATCGGAATTAGAGCTTCAGATCCATACACTAGGGAAAATGGGGTTGCTCCTGTACTGGATTTAGATGTTGTCCGATATGCCCAAAGCACTTCGGGCAAAATTTCTCTCCACTTTCCTTTAGCTTCGTTCAATCTTTTCTTTATGTTTTGGATGATAATCTTGTTCGTCGATTCGGCCTGTCCATTCCCGCTAGGATGATATGGTGTAGACAGTATTCTTTTTATTTTATGGTCTTCGAGGAATTTCATCACTCTACCGCCGATAAACTGTCTACCGTTGTAGCATGTTATTTCTGTTGGTATCCCAAATCGACACACGATGTGGTCCTAGATGAAATCTATAACCTCTTTTTCTCTCACCTTTTTTGAACTCCTGTGCTTCAACCCATTTAGAGAAATAGTCAGTCATAAACAGAATAAATTTAGCTTTACCTGGGGCCAATGGTAGGGGGCCGACGATAGCCATTCCCCATTTCATGAATGGCCATGGAGAAATGAACGAATGAAGCTGCTCTCTGGGTTGGTGGATCATCGGTGCAAACCTTTGACATTTATCACATTTTCGAACGAACTCCTTAGTGTCCTTCTCCATGCTATCCCAGTAGTACCCTGCTCTGATGATTTTGTGAATTAACGGTTCGGCGCCGGAGTGGTTTCCACAAATGCCTTCATGAACCTCTCGTAAAACATAATCGGTGTCTCCTGGTCCCAAACATACCGCCAGTGGTCCGTCAAACGTCCTTCTGTATAATGTTCCATCTTCAACTAGTGTGAATCAAGCAACCTTGGTTCGTAGAACCCTCGATTCGTTAGGGTTCGATGGAAGTTTTCTGTTATTTAAATATTCAATATAATTATTTCTCCAATCCCAGGTTAAGCCCGTGGAATATATTTCTGCATGTCCATCCTCAATTACAGATTTCGAGAGTTGAACGACAGTCCCCGAGTCGATCTTATCTTCCTCGACCGACGACCCCAAATTTGCGAGTGTGTCGGCCTCACAGTTTTGTTCTCGAGGCACATGCTGTAGGGTCCATTCTTTGAAACGGTGTAGAGTTACTTGTAATTTGTCCAAATACCTTTGCATCCTATCTTCTCGAACCTCGAAAGTTTTGTTTACTTGGTTCACCACTAGTAAAGAGTCACATTTGGCTTCAATGATTTCTGCTCCTAGGCTTTTAGCTAGCTCGAGACCTGCAATCATGGCCTCGTACTCGGCCTCATTGTTAGTTAATCTAGTATTTTTGATGGGTTGTCTAATAATGCCACCTGTGGGAGGTTTCAGGACAATGCTAAGCCCGGACCCCTTCACATTTGAATCACCATCTGTGTAGAGGGTCCAAACCCCCGACGACGTACCCGATTTTAACAAGAATTCTTTTTCAACTTCGGGTACGAGGGTTGGTGTGAAATCGGCAACGAAGTCCGCTAAAATTTGGGACTTAATGGTCGTATGAGGCTGATATTCGATATCATACCCACTGAGTTCGATGGCCCATTTGGCCAATCAACCCGATAGTTCGAGCTTGTGCAAAATATTGCGAAGTGGGTAAGTGGTCAAAACGCATATGGGGTGACATTGAAAGTACAGTTTTAACTTTCTAGAGGCGCTTATTAGTGCAAATGCTAATTTCTCTAAGTGAGGGTGTCTAGCCTCTGCTTCCCCTAAGGTCTGACTTACATAATAAACATGAAATTGTGTACCTTGCTCTTCTCGAATTAGGACGCCACTTAGCGTGATTTCCGATACCGCCAAGTATAAGTACAACTTCTCATATGTCCTCGGAGTGTGAAGTAGTGGCAGGCTCGATAGGTACCGCTTCAATTTTTCTAGTACCTGTTGGCATTCCGGGGTCCAGGCGAAATCGTTCTTCATTTTGAGTAGGGAGAAGAATTTGTGGCTTCGATCTGATGACCTCGAAATGAATCAGCCTAAGGCAGCTATCTGCCCGGTCAGCCTTTGCACTTCTTTCATGCTATCCACGACGATGATGTCTTTGATGGCCTTAATTTTGTTGGGGTTGATCTCGATTCCCCGATTCGATACCATGAAACCAAGGAACTTGCCCGATCCAACCCCGAAAGCACATTTCTCGGGGTTGAGCTTCATGTTGTATTTTCTTAAAATCTTGAACATTTCCTGCAAATTAGTCAAATGGTCTTCTGCTCGCAGGGACTTAACTAGCATGTCATCAATGTAAACTTCCATTGACTTACCTATTTGTTCTTCGAACATTTTATTCACTAGGCGTTGGTAAGTAGCTCCTGCGTTTTTTTAGCCCGAATGGCATTACATTATAGCAATAGGTTCCGTACTTAGTGATAAATGAAGTTTTTTCCTAGTCCCCCGGGGTCATTCGAATTTGATTGTACCCGGAGTAGGTGTTGAGAAAAGTAAGGTTCTCGTGGCCGGCTGTGGCATCGATCATGCGATCGATGCTAGGCAGTGAAAAAGAATCTTTGGGGCGTGCTTTGTTTAGATCTTTATAATCTATGCACATTCTAAGTTTGTTCCCCTTTTTAGGGACTACAACTATGTTGGCTAACCACTCGGGATTTTTTACCTCCCGAATTGATCCTATTTTGAGAAGTTTAGTTACCTCATCCTTTACAAATGCGTATTTTACCTCGGACTGTGGTCTTCTTTTTTGCTTTACCGGTTTGAACCTAGGGTCCAAGCTCAACTGGTGTGTCATTATCGACGGTGGAGTCCCTGCCATGTATAAATGGGACCAAGAAGTTTATGTTATCAATAAGAAATCGAATGAGTTTTTCCCTGAGTTCGAGGGTCAATCTCGTTCCCAGGTATACCCTTTTCTCGGGCAGATATTCGATTAATATGACCTGCTCCAGTTCTTCGATCGTAGATTTGGTAGCGTTGGAGTCGTCGGGGATGATGAAAGCTCGAGGTGTCAGAAACTCTTCCTCGTCATCCTTTATTTCCTGTTCCACTGGTTCGATCGAGATTGGTGGCTGTGATTGCTATTTGGTTTCTCGTCTATCTTTAGTGCTCGATCTTTCAGAGATCAATAGCATTGGCATCGGTGTTACCTCATCAACTGCAAACATTTCCTTCGCAGCATGTTGCTCCCCGTATACTGTTTTCACACCGTCCGACGTAGGATATTTCATTACTTGGTGGAGGGTCGAAGGCACTGCCTTCATATTGTGGATCCAAGGTCTTCCGAGTATTGCATTGTATCTCATATCGCCTTCCATTATGTGGAATTTGGTATTTTGGATGGTTCCGGCTACATTCACTGGTAGAGTAATCTCCCCTTTAGTCGTTTTACTGGCCATATTGAAACCGTTCAAGACCCTAGCTGCAAGCACGACTTGATTCTGCAAACCGAGCTACTCCACCACCCAAGATCGGATGATATTCGCAAAGCTACCTGGATCTGCTAAAATATGCTTAACTTGGGCTTTATTTAATATGATAGAAATTACCAGAGCGTTGTTGTGAGGTTGAGAGATGCCCTTGGCTACTTCAATTCCAAATGATAAAGTGCCCTCGGGTACATAACCTCGAGTTCGTTTTTCCCATGTGGCTAGTATCTTGCCGTACTTGAGCACGGGTTCCTGAGGAGTATCGACCCTACCGATGATCATATGGATGATATGCACAGGTTCCTCTTGTTTATCCTTTTTGTTGGCGTCCCTTTCTCTGAAGTGATTCCTGGCTCGGTCGCTGAGGAACTCTCGAAGGTGGTCCTCATCGAATAGGCGGGCTACCTCTTCTCTTAATTTTCTACAATCCTCAGTCCTGTGGCCATGCGTGCCATGATACTTGCACATCGAATTCGGGTTTCTTTGGGAAGGGTCAGTTTGCATGGGTCTGGGCCACCTAGTATCTTTGATTCTTCCGATCGCCTATACAATGCCCGATGTGTCGACACTGAAATTTTACTCCGATAGCCGGGGTGCCTCTATGGGATCGCCATATTTATCGAAGCCACTCTTGCTCATAAGCCCCCGGGAATTTTGTCTTCGATCACTCCTTCGATTGTTCTGAGCGGAGTTGTGCGCCGAGCCATTGTTCATTCGATCTGTGATGTACGGTTGATATCGGTCTCTATTCGACCTTCGTTCTCTATCGATATCCCTTTGTTTTTTTTATAGCTGCCCTATTTTGGTGCATGGATCCGGAAGGAGCTCCCAACTGGTCGTCTTCGACCCTGATTTTTGACTAATATCAGTTGTGCACATCTGCCCAAGTCATTGTTGGATACTCGATCAAATTTTGCTTCAGCCGACGTGATGCTATTGAACTTTACTCATTCAACCCTTGGGTGAAATATTGGACGGCCCAGTCGTCTGTGACCGGTGGCAATTCCATGCGTTCCATTTGAAATCAGGACATGAACTCCCTTAGCATTTCATTACCGCTTTGCTTTACTTTGAAGAGGTCCAATTTCCTTGTTGCAACCTTTATGGCACCAGCATGCGCCTTTACAAACGAGTCCGCTAACATGGTAAACGAATCGATGGAATTTGGGTGGCAAATTATGATACCAAATCATCGCTCCCTTCTAGAGGGTCTCTCCGAATTTCTTTAATAACACGAATTCGATCTCGTCGTCTTCCAGATCGTTACCCTTGATGGCACACGTGTAAGAGGTGACTTGTTCGTACCATTATATTTGGGAGTTTCGGGCATACGAAAATTTTTGGGGATTAGTTTTGGGGCTGCACTCGAGGAAACAGGCTTTTGGATGAATTTCTTCGAATCTAACCCTTTTATCATTGGTGGAGCTCCCGGGATCTAATCGACCCTGGAATTATATGTTTCTACTTTTTTATCGTTGGCTTCGACTCGCTTTGTGAGTTCCTCGAGCAATTTTGTAATTTCGGGAGTAGTCCCCGATTCTTGCTCATTTCACTTCACTATGGCTGGCTCCGTTCTGTGGGTGATTTCCTGAAGCGGATCGGGCTCCGGTTTGCTTTGTACCTGAGTTTAGCTCTGCAACTGAGCTATCGCTATTTGCTGAGCTTGTAACATCTCGAAGATCATCCGTAAGTTGACTCTGATCTCCTCCACGTTATGGGTGTCTCAAGCTACGGATCGAGTACCGCCCTGAATGCTTTTTTTCGGTTCGGAACGTTAGTTCGCCTCAAGAGCCACTTGTGAATTGACGTCTAGTGGTACTTCGACTCGAGCTTTAGTGACATCGTTAAGTGGCCTTCCGGCCCTGGGTATCAAGTTGTTGGTTTCATCCTGAAGGCTGGCTTCGTGGTCGATAGGTAAAGCCATGAATCGAGGGTTTACCATTGCTGATTCGGAGTTGTAAACTGGTGCGTATTGCGGATTTGTATCAAACAACTACTGTTATCCTTAGCCCCACGGTGGGCGCCAAACTGTTTACCTGAAAAATCGGATATAGTTGAATTTATAAGTAGTTCTAAGGATGCGTGATATAGCCTGACATAAATTGTATGTAGAAGTGAAAATGTTTGGATTCTTGGCTATAGAAATGAGATATAAATTATTGAACTAGAAGAGTGAGTATGTTGAGTCAAAAAGCTTAAGAGATTTATTCTTCAATAAATAGAAGCAGTCTGTTCTTGCCCTCTCCCCCCTCATTTCAAAGATTCCCCCCTATAATAGGGGGATGTTACTTTATTTATAATAATAAAAAATATATAGTGGAGAACCCATGATGAATTATCTCTTCCTCGATTCCTGCCAAGATTCTCTCCCCTAGTGCGGTTGCAACGGCTCTTCGAGCTCGATACTGGCTCGAGCTCGGTATTGGATCGAGCCCTCGACCTTGAGTTCGAGTTCGACATTCGGGGTGAGTGTCAATCGGTCGGTGCATCTCCGACAACCTTCTTCTTGCCTTGCGATTTGATTTGGTCATGGGCTCGATAATGATATCGAGCCGATTCCTCGATCGGGCTCGGAGCTCGAGGCTTGTATGTACTATCCTCGGAACTCGTCTCGAGCTCTCACTTCGGTCGCTTACCATTCGAGCTCGAACAAACGTACGGAGATTGAAATCTATTTGGACCGTATACAACTAGCTTCTCAAATGATTTGACCGATCTTGCTTAAATCGAGAGGGAAAAAATCCAATGCACCATACAATTGATGAATTCAGATTAAAATTTTATAAAAGTTTAACTGGTCAAATATAAATTATAGTTCCTTCCATGTTCAATTTGACTGGCTTGGCAAGCCAGGCTGTTTATTTAATTTCCAAATCCACACATTAACATTACAATATTGGCGTATCTTTAGGTCCCCACCACCTCAGAGTTACCCACACAGGCTAGAACGGCACAAACCATTTGGCCTTCTGGCACTCTGCTGCAGCTGCTATATACACCCATTGTATAGGTAAGGTAAGGTCCCCCACCCCTGCCTACTAACTCATTTTAAAAATATAGGATTCCTCTCAAATCTGCGATATCCAAATATTCCCACCCTACCTTGTTAAATCTATGTTCAAATATCACATATTTCATTTTTTATTTTCCTTTCAAGTTCCGCCATTATTACTTTGGTCATTAGTATAGCTGGCAAATCCCCACCCATTGTCACCAAACCAAAAATTTCCATATTCAAACCACATTACAGCTATCTCCCACAACCCACATTTAGCACTTTAATAGTAGTAGTCTCAAAGCCACTTAATAAGTAAGTTTTAATGTACCTAACTCCAGTTTTCAACCCTTGCGTGCACGCACATTCCCCTCAAATCCGCTACACATCAAAATCAAATCCTATTCCCTAATATCTCATTGTTAGGGTAGTTCAAACTAATTAATCACGTTATATCTTTAATCAGCTGAAGTACATATTTCCATTTGAATACAAAAGAATGGGTAAATTTCAATAGCACCTCCATCATTTTGCAACTACTAGTAGTATTAAGTTTGCGAAATACAAACCACCAGAAAGTAGACTAAACACTATCGTAATACTTGCAAATGAAGAATAGAGTAGAAAGAGGCATGAGTTCTACTAGAGGTTGAGGAAATACATTGACTGTTTAGGCAAATCGAATTAAGATAACCACCGTTGACATTGACAACTTGAAATGGTGAAAAAGTTTACAAGAGCAAAACACCAAGTTAAGAAAAAACAGCAAAATGCCCTGCCAGTCAAATCCCCCACTCTCTCTGTACATATTGAAGAAGTAGCCTAATGTTCGTTAGTAGTACTAACAATCAGCCAAATTTTTTTAACTAGTGATGACCGACGAAATCTAAAACCCATCGCCATCATTTTACCACTCACAAAAAAAGCAGTAAAAAAAGAAATAAAACAACGGAATGAAAAAAGACTAGTCAGGAGAGTAAATCCTGAGAAGGGCATAATTCTTTGCGAAGCTTTTGAGAGAAAAGCCTGCAAGCATCAATGCTGAGATCAACGGCAGCTGACAAAGCCACGTATGCCGCTGCATCCTCCGTGCAATTCACGTGCTGCACACTAACTTCCACCGTGGGTTTACTGCATTCACCTTCCACGCTAGCCGACATCACAAACCCTCGGTACATGCAATATGGCCACAGTCCGTACCCAAAGTCACCACTACCTCTAGGACTACACGCCGGTGACGTGGAGTTACCAGGTGTCAATTTCCCATTGGTTGAAACGCTGGTTCCGAGGTCTATCACGAATTTTCCGGCTTTACTACAGCTCAGTGTGGACTCGGCTAATACTATTCCAGTTGCGGCTGAGTCAGGGATAAGCTCAAACCGGTAGCCAAGGCTGTCTGCTGAACCACGTTCACGCCAGGCCTCGAGCCTGCCCCATGGTTTCCAAGTTCCGTCACCTGGCCGGAGAATTAGCCATGAGCCAGGGTTGGACCGGCTTACCCTGTCTGAACCGGGAGAAGCAACAAATGGTGTAACCATTGACGCAGCTGCAACTGGTGAACCGGAGAGATCGTGGACCGTGATTGACCAACCCTTTCGCTCCTTCCCTGGTCGCTCCCTTTCACTTCCGAACGAACTCAACCAATTTCGAGAACTACTATGCTCCAACGGTAAAGACCTGCACAATGCAGTTCCAATTTCGTTAAAATTTATGGAAAAAAATCATTTTTCTAAATTTAAACAAAAAGAGAGAGAAGCTGTTCAAGGCGTAATGGAAAAGGGAGAAAATCATTTCTAATTACTGACATTGGAAGCAACTTTTTTCACTT